>NW_020271737.1:34583-66710 GCF_003268045.1 Sipha flava
TTTATTACTAGTTAAATTTTTTTATTTAATTAATTATTACAAATATAATTTTTTTAAATACATATTTTAATAGCATATTTATTGATTCTTTAGGGCATAAATGCATACATATTTTAAGGTTTTTAAGGGCATAAAGTCCCTAGCCCTAATAATTACTGAACAACATCATCACATAATGTGTTGGTGTAATAGAAAAATGTCAAAACCACTTCTTATTTTGTTGACGAATCGAACATAAATCATAACAATATTGACATTTAGTGTATAATGCTTTCTTCTGCTGTACGCCTAACCTAACCTAACCTATACACCGTGACGAGTTTATCAATTCCAATCGGTAAATGCACTCGCAGCGAATTCCACCTGACACGATTTATACGAAATCTTCGTGAACCGAACATATTACACGATGTTACATTATTATTAGCGAATAAAAAATAATACGGCAACCAGCACGTGATGCCACATCAATATAATGTCCGCCCGACGACTTTATCGAAAAATAAAACAACGGAATAAAAACTCTCGCAGCAACCGACCGTTGTTGATTATTTGTTATTGCTGTGAACACTTCGAAAACCCGTAGTGGAAATAATTAAATCACAGAACCAAGATTATATTACGCATTTATGGTCGACTTTTTGAAGAAAACTCAAGTTAGGTTGTAGCCGACCACGCGTAAGACGTGTGTGACGTAACTAGTATATTGGGCAAGTTTAATTTTAAAATGTTGGAATTTTTCCACGCATATGTGTCGCTATGTTTTATTAAAATTAATGAATTATTCCACAACGCAACGTGTTTTTTCCCGTGTTTACGGTGTTAATGAGATTTTGTGAATTAATTACTGCGGAGCGTAACATGCAACAGTACGGTATTTTCTACCTATGTACTCTTTATTTGTCGAAAAAGTGCACGAATCGTGACTAATGTGTCGTACAAATGCGACTGTTTACGATGTTACGGCGCAGTTGAACGCGCATTGAACAAATTATAATTTACATTTTCAAGGTAAATAATAATGAGATGACAACAGTCGAAAATTATGAAAATTATTTTCACGCGTGTTCACGAAATCTTTACATCGCATGTATAAGTATACAATATAGGTTATACAGTATACATTTCTTCGGTACTGTTGGTACATTTGTAAATATTTTTAAAAAAAAATTATCGAGAACACAGGACCGCCGAAAAGCCATATTCCTTAAAGCCAAACAACTTCGTTTACTTTGGAATTAAAATAAAAATGTTTTCACTCGGTATACATTTTGTATATAATATGGTGGGTAATAAATGGATAATAATAAGTTTCACTAATACAATTTAATCGTATATAAAACATACTTCGTTTTTATTTCTTAGAAGAAAAAAAATCACTACCTCAAAATCGTAAAAGATTTATTCTATCAACGCCCGCTATCGTGTCAATGTTTTATTATTTTTTATGTTCTCTCTACAGCTTTAGAACAAACATTTTGATTTCCCTCAGACGTTTTGATCGAATAGACGAATTCCTATTAACGTTGATGAAAGTCGAATCAAAGCGTTCAAAAGAAGAAAAAAAATATATTAAGAAATTCGCGATCTTAATACAAATAAAAAACATTTTTATGACCGTTCTAATTTATATAATAGCGATGAAGTACTAATAACTATATAAATAACAATTGTATAATAGTACTTCATTGTTTGCAATAATAAATCGAATGCGATGATTGCATTTGATTGCATTAATGGCGTAATTCGTTTCTTTTTGTAATTCTTATTATTGTTTTCTTTCTACTGACAAGGATAATTATTTCGAGTAAAAAATCTTATTTATTTATTTTGTTAACTTTTGATAAAACTTATTAACATTTTATTAATATCTTTTTTAAGTTTCAGAGCAATATTTTTATGAAGAAAAACTAATTAAAAAACTTTTAAATTTAAAAGTGATTATATTTTACGTTTAAAACCAATTTGAATGTGTTCAATACGTGATATAGATGTTTTTATATCAATTATTAAGTATGTTTTATTTTATTATTCTTTTCATAAAGCTTTCCTTACATCATCATTGATAACGATACATTTTGTTAACATTTCTTTGATAAATCTGTTTTGTTTTTTTATTCACTATTTTTAAAGTTTTACTTTCATACGTGTTTTAAATATAGTTTGTTCTCTTCCTTCAAGTCAAACATTTTTTGATTTTAAAATGATCTATAGTTAATTTGATACGAACATTATTTATGCTCATAAATTATAATTATACTTACACAAAATTATTAATCATAATTTCATAACTATCGGGTTTTGTAAAGTTTTTAATGCTGTAAATATCCTTATAACTTTTTCTAACATACTCTTATGATTAAAACCAAATACTTTAAAAAATTCATTGTAGCTCTGTAACCCTACAGGCCTAGAGCAATGATGCCCCGGTTAATCCAGCACAGGTCATGCTTGTCAAGCTGAAAGTGTAATATTTAAATATGATTTAAATCTAAATATGTAAATTTTTAAATGGATCGAGGATAAATATTTTCCCATTTCAATAAATTACTGAAATCATGTACAAAATTTACCAACAGAAGATAAAAGTTGGAACATACCTATAAACAACATTTTCTATGAAGATTAAAAAATAAAAATAGAACAAAAAAAGCTACCTACATAATTTTAATCTCGACAACGGAGTTCACTTCCCCAAGCAGTAGTTAATTGATACTATCAAAACAAAAACTCCTTTCTTCGTAATAATGCGAAGAGGAAAAAATTCTTCTCTTTCCTGGATAACAAATACTGTACTATCCATAACTCGACCGATTTCTTCGGTCGGGCAATATTACCTACGGTAAAAACATTTGGTTTTATACGCTATCCATATATCACGTAGGTAATCGCGTAACCGGAAATAAAATGACGTTATTACACCGTGCAGGACTAACCTAACGACTGTATGATGGAAACTTTTTCGACGCTGAACGAAAAAATAACAAACGAGAAGCAATTTATATACTTGCGTACTTTTTTTCTATATACACGTGCATGTGACGGCGTTTTATTATTATCATTATTATTATAATACATTATATAGCTTACCTACGTTCCACTGCCTACTTGTATCATATAAAGGCGGGCTGCGAATATAGTGGCAGCAAAAGGAATACAATAACATTGTGAAATGCGCACGCGGTGATAAAAATACGGTTTGACGATTCCCGCCGCTGCAGTAATACACGACGAGGGACGTACTTACACCAGCGGTTATTAATCTGCGATCCGCGGCCCTCTAGGGCAGTGGCGTAGCAAGGGAATGGCGAACCTACGTCAGGGGCGCGAATTGCAAAGGGACACAAAATTGTGTTAAATATAAAACGATTCTGCGTACAGTTGAGTTCTTAATATCACCAATAATGTTTTCAGTATTTTAATTATAATCGTTATTATAGCATATGATTTGTGTTTCAAAAATAAATTAAACTATTTGGGACTGAATATAAAAATATAACAAAAATCATAATGTAATACAAAATCATATAATATACATAAGACCAAATATTTCATAATTTTTATTTATTTTTTGTAATTTTAGAAAGAAGGCTCTATGTTTAGGGTATGCAGTTGCATACCCTGCATACCCCCTGCGCACGCCTATGGTGGCACTTAGCTCTTATTGTTGAGGAGGGGTGGGGAAATTAATCACAATTTCTTGACCAATTTAAAAATCTTTTCACATTCATTTTCTATATAATATACATTTTTACTTACTCACTATGTGTATGGTAACTAATAAGACGATAAGTATATCAATTGATATCATTGTAATATGCTATGTTATATTTTAAAAGTATTGATTAAATATACTATATTATACATTAGTTTATATTAATTTATGGTAATATTGATGCCTAATGCCGCCTATGAATCGCAGTGTTACGTATCTACACACATACGTTGATTGTAAAATGAATATAAAGAATCGACGAGAAGTCGATTATAAAATGTTGCCCCTCTCCAGAAATCGCTGCTACAGACCCTACCGCTGCGTTGGTCAGCCATGACCACTAGCGATTACAACGTCATTATCCAACAATTTGGCGTCGACGAGAACGCTGCATAACTGCAATATCCATTTTACGCGCAACGTGTTTACTCGGCCAGTGAGCAATCTATAGTATGTTATTTATAATCAATGTTAAAATTTATTATATAATACAGAATATCGCATTATAGCAGTGAGCTAAAACTACCAAAATTGGTAATTCTCATCGTCGTCGACGATTATCGACCCATGTACTCGTATATTTACATGAAGTCAAATCGCTTTTATATTTACTATTTATATTTCATACATTTTTTTCAGTTTCATTAGGCGATTATGTAAGTAAGATCATATTATATGTTCAAGTCTTAATATCCAAAAATAAAAATTGCGTTAGAAAAAAACTTCTGATAAATAGTATACTTTCAATATTTTTAAAATCCTATATTTACTCAATAAATGGTTACATTTTTTTTGAAATTTTTTTGAAGTCTGTGTAAGATTAATGTTAACGTTTCGTGGAAATTTCAAGTAATCTATTGTGATTAATTTTGAAGTTATGATTAACTAAAATCGATTTAATGAAAATGTGGGATATTCTGTATACCTACTAATATATTTTTATTAAGCAATATATTAAAACTTAATAAATAATCACATTAAATATTTAATTTATTTTATCTTTATTTTATCTATAGTTAAAAATGTCTAAACCTTATAAATCAAATTATAAACACAAATCAGGAAGTTTAAAACGGAAAAAAAAGATAGACGGGAACTTAAAAAAAGTAAATCTGACAAGAAACAAAATATACTTGGAGATTTTTTTAATAAATTTGAAGTTCTTCGATCAAATTACCTGATGCTTCTCAAAACGTTGATAAAAAAAATGTATCAACTACTCGTAAATTCGTTTTAAATAAATCTTCTTTTTCTATATACTACGGGCATTTGATTAATCTGTGTTAAATATTCATCAAACCACGGTTCAGGATTTATCAAGTAACTTCTCATTAAACAAACCTTTATTATCTTTACATGTTAAGCCTAATTTGTTTAATTAAATTAAAATAATTCTGAAATTATACAAAATTCAAAAACTTCATTTTTGAACGATAAAATAGCTGAGATAGAACCCACATTACCTGATACTACTGCTTGAGTGACAGATTCTTCTACAAAATCAAATGTATAAAATGAATACTTTCCAAACGATAAAGCACTATTTGACAACATTTTATTGTCTGAACAAAAAAAAAACTGACCTTATTTACCTGGGCACTTGCCAACCTACTCAAACAGAAATTATTGAAAAAGAATTCCCGAAAATTGTGGAAAAAAAACGAACGTCAATATGCATTTGATTCTAAATTTTATTTTTATGTAAACAAAAATGACAAATTATCCGAATATTCAAAAGTTCATGGTTATCATATTCCTCTAGAAAACATTATGCTTATTGTCATTTGTGTTGGATTTTTGGAGATAATGTAGCTAAGAAGAGTTCTTGGTATAGAGGATTTACTGACTGGAAACAATTTAAAGACTCATATTCAGCGCACGTTCAAAGTAAAATGTATTTAAGAAGTACTTTAGCAATATTTCATTTTAAGAAACTAAAAGATATAAAAGATCTTTGTCGAATCAAATCGATGACGAAGTAAAAAAATGGAAAGAAATATTAACAATTATTTTTTTATTCGATACTGTACGTACTTTGTGTGCATCTAATTTACCTTTCAGAGGACATCGTGAAAATATTAGAATTCCTGATGAGCATGGAATTTATTTAAATATTATTGATTTATTATCTAGACGTAACTCAACTCTTAGCTCATATTTGAACTACAACAGTAAAATTAAATATTTAGAATGGATGTTCCTTCTTTTCCGGCTGCCTATGGGCGCAGAAAAGTAGATTACATAAAAATAGAGAATCGTACTCTACTGATGTTTGGAACGATAAACGCTAGAATATATTTTCATTGTATATTAAATACAAGAACTATTTATTTCTATTTAGATACACACATCATTTGCATACAAATAAGTGTGCATGCATAGATGTACTCTATTAACATTTCGTGATGGTTTTTGTTTTTTCAAAAAACAACACTCGTTCGATACAAAGATGCTTACAATGAAAAAAAAATAATTTTTGTATGATTTCGTTATTTTTGCAAAAACATTAGCGGGAGTAGCGAGAGCTACTGTTTCGTCCATTAAACTTAAATACTTAAAAATCAATCAACTACTGGTTAGTAAATTCAAATTTTACATTTGAAATTTTCAGAAAAATACTATGCTATACAAATGATACAAACAGTTTAGCAAAATGCATAGATACAGCAAGAAAATCATTGATAGTTGCTCGTTGAAAATGAATCGACAATTTCGTCAGTTGATAACAAAGAAAAGAAATCACCTGGTGATTATTTTAACGGGAAAGTAATCAAGTGGGTAAACATTCGTGAAGCGACCAGATGACTCGCAAGCGATTAGCTTTAAGTTCATTTATCACGCATCTTAAGAGAGAGCGGTGTGTAATATTTTATCTAGAATTGCGTTTATCCTTTAAAAAGCCTATCCGAACCGTTATTGCTTCGGACGGTAGGTCGTTGAATAATTTTTCTTTTTTCTATGTTTTGTTTAAACCACAAACTCATTCACATGATACAGCGGAGTAACGACCACGATATCAGATGATATATGGTGGTTTTTATTTATTTTTTTTTTTTTTTTTATAAAAATCGATGGGTACGGAGGAAAAAACGAAATAAATCGAACCGTATTCTTCGTGTTTCACTGCGGTATAGTTGACGTTGTAGAATATCAACAAGTGCACAGGCGTTTTGCATACTAGCTCTACTATATGTAAATGTTGTTTCGTTACGAATAATAAACAGTCTGCCGCAAAGCAGAAACGGTGTAACAACATGATAAACACACACGCCGTGTTCGTCAACGCGTGAAAAATAAAAATAAAAATCGTAAACAAATAACAACCGCTATGTACTAGAATATAACTACACCGCGAGGGTCTCGTTACAAATTTTATACATACATATATTTTTTTTAATTTATAGTAGTTGCAAAAATTCCGAGTCGAACATTTATATGTTTCGGAAATTAAATCGACAATTTTATATGCTATTCGTTTGAAAGAGAAACCAATCAGTATTTTATAAAGATAATGAAATATTCACCTCAAATCTCAGATAAAACTATAGATTCAGTGCAAAGGGGTATTTTAAGGGGGGTGCAAAGGGAGTATTCTCCCCATGGCTCGTTTTTTTTTTTTTTTTTATATTATACATTGATTTATTTAAAATCATTAATCATTCTTAAATCATTAAAAATGATTACTAAAAAGTAAAAAGAATGATTAAATAAAACAGAACTAAATAATAAATATTTTCACATGAAATATTATAAATGTGTAATATGTCTGTGACAAAAACTAACCAATAATATTTACTATCTAATATCCATAACTATAAGTACCCGTGTAGTTCTAGTTGTATTTTATGTTATATTACTTTTATTTTTTTGATTAGAGTGAGTATATTATTTACTAGCTATAGTTACTGTAGTAGCTAAAATTAGTACGTACGTTCTCGAGGTAGTGTATTGTGTATAAGTCACTCTTTGTCTTCGTATCCTAAATGAAAATTTCAATTTTGCTAATGAAAAATGTTATTCAGCACGAAATTTTCAGACAGCATATTCTTTAACTTGTAAATATTGGCCAAAAATATTTTTTTGTAAATTGAAAACATGGTTAAGATCAAGAATAGGACAGTATAGACTAACAGATTTGGCTTTGTTGCATGTGTTTAAAAATATTATTGTATCCATTGATGAAACAATCAACAAATTTGCCAAAATGAAAAAAAGAAATTTGGAATTGTTATTTGACTACTTATCAACCTTATGTTTTCTACTTAGATATTTGTTAAATTAAGTTACCTATCTTAATTTTTTTTTAAAGTTTTTAAAAAATAATTAATAGGTAGATACTATTACTATTATGATTATTTGTCGTTCTTTTATACAGGATTCAGACTGAAGGTAAAATTTTAATATAAGAACTATTTGTGTTGTTATTATTAATACTTATTTTATATGCAGTAGGTTTTAAATATATTTATTAAATAAATATTTAATTCAATTTGGTACTTGTATTTTTATTTATTTACTCAAATGAGTAACAGGAAAATGAGCTGTAAGTAATGAACTAAGGGTGTACCCAGGAATTTTTCAGAGGAGGTCAAACATTTTTTTTTTTATCTGTTTTCTAATTATAATTATAATTTAATTCAATACCAACTAACTATTAATAACTATAGTAATAGTCACAATAGTTATTTCTCACTCTTATTTCTCACTCACATCACACATATTCTACACTAAGTTTTACTATAATAAGTAGGTACTATAATTTGAAATAAATTTTTATTTGATAGTAAAACGTTATAAAAAAATACATTATTTAATTAACAATAATAAATAATATTGAAAAAACAGTACAAATTAAACATGGTTTATACATTATAGGTATATTTTATAATCTATAAACTTTGTATATTAAAGATAATGGAAAATTAAAATACACTATTAAACCATTGACTATGTATAAATTGCAATGGGAGATCCGAATCCGAACCCCCTCCCCTTGGGTACGCCCCTTTAATGAACTGTAAATTATTTTTAAGTTTGTATTGAAGAAAAATTAGTTCCCCTCCCCCATGGCCTCAACTCAAATACGCCATTGATTCAGTGTTATTAACCATAACATAAAAAAGCAGTTAAAAATAATACTAGATTGAATTTTTTATTTTAATCGTGTTCAACAATAGTCGGTGGCGCGAGTGTGTCCGTCCATTCGCTGTACAACGCAACAGGTCTAAAAGAAAACCGTGCAGTATGCACGGTATGATTCGGTAAAAATATGTTTATTTAGATCGTTAAATTTCACGGTGTGTATTAAAATATTGAAACATGTTAAAATAATATGTTTCCCTCCTTAGATTTTCATTTTTTTATTGAAATTCAAATAAATATAACTGACCACCAGTTATTGCACTTACTTTTCCCCTATTTTAAGAATGCAAGCGATTATGTATTTTCAAAAAAGTAATGAAAATAATTAATTTAGTGTTAATTGACAATAAGTGATTATTCGTTCGAAACATTTAGACTTCAAATCGGAAAAATTACGTTTTCATCAATTACACACATTATAGATTACATAGAGTTGTACAAATCTATAACAAAGAACATCTAGGATAAACTATTAATTTTTAATAAGTTGTAATACAACAAGAAAATAAAGTACAATTATATTACAATGAACACCGGTTACTCGAATTAAAGTATAATCCCATTATACTCCCATTAGACATTTTTCAAATTTAATAAACCTCGATATTTATCTTAATTATTTCCATTTCTTCAACTTTCTTCGATCGAGAAAATATTTCTTTCCGCTCAAAATCGACAAAACGATATTCTATTGTAGTACATATTTAATCTCATTTTGAAAACACTAATCAATTTCTAGTGGTTATTATAAAACCAAACAATATTTTATTTTACACTTTTTTAAACTTGAATAATAGCTGGCTTTGACTTTCGACGAATATATATCGTTATATTTGATTGAACTTTGATAAATAATGTCTAAGATAAATGTGCACAAAAAAGTACCAGTGTTTCAGGATATTTTGGAATTTATATATTTAAATTTGTTGTGGACACGTACCTAAACTCGCAGCTGAAGGTATAATGTTATATATTATGCGCATTCGCCTTTTCAACTTTTCGTATGGAATAAAATAAAAATGTATTACGCGTTCAGTGAAAATCTGATTACATTGAAGACGTATTTTACAAGTAATATTATTATTGGCTGGATTCAAAATTCGATGATTTTGGTGGTTCGGTAGTTTCGTAAAATCTTTTTTGAATAATTTTTGACTCTTTAAATATATTTCATATATGTTGATCAGAGTGATTTAGTGTTAATAGTATGGTTCGATATACCTACACCCAAGAATATTTTTCATAAAATTAAATTCTTTGGATAAAACTTAAATTTTTTAATGTAGATGACCTTTGTTATGCTATATATATTAAAATTAGTGAAATAATGTACATATATAATAATACATTTTTTGTTTTTAAATTAAGTTTCTAGTGTCTAAAGTGTTTACCTGAGAAAAAAAATGTTTTTTGATTGAAATGATTCTTGAGGAACCCTAATTAACCTAATCCTTAGTCTATTGTACTATTTAGTAGTATTTAGTAATTCCAAGATAACGTACCAGCTGTCTACTAATTATAATAATAATTAATATACTAATATACTAAAACGATACTAATAATACGATCGATATCCAAGGATAATTTTTTTAGACGGAAAGTAAATGTAATTAGAACTGATTCGGACTCGTTTATTTTTATTCATTATGATGCCGTATAGCATTGAACTAAATTATTCATGTGTTCTTGAAGTTGTTACGAAATAATTATAGGATTGTAATCGAAATCGATAACGGCTTTATCACCTGCATAGTATATGCTTAGAGGGTAAAATTTAAATTTCGTTATTACTTTATCGTCAAAGCATGTTTTTAATTAGTTTATATGACACGAGAATTGCATACGTAATGATTAGGGCTAGGATTTCAGTTTATTTGTAAAACCAAAGTATGCAATCCTAGATGAAAATTATGTGTACTTAAATATGTGCCACACATTTTAACGCGGTCATTCTATAAATATTTAGAAATTTAGGTCCTACAGCTTTTCCGTTTTTATAAAATCGCATTTTCAATTTGGTTAAAAGTTAAAAAAGTTATAAGAAATTAATATTATATTATTTTAGGTAGTATCTGCATTAGTAATTAACTGTATTGTAATGAATGAGACCAATCCACTTAAAATGTGATACGTCATACGTCGACTTTTCGAATGTTGATTGTAAAATTAAGTTAAAAACAATTAATACTTAAAATGTCCAGTATTATAGCTAGTAAGATGTAGTCAATATATTGCAAAAACTGCAGACATACTCGTTAATCATATTAAATTAGTTAAACATTTAAAATAATATGCGTTTATGATAGATTATGTATATGAGCATATAAAATCAAATATCGCTAATTTTATTACCAATCATTTGAAACGAACTATTTAAGTCTCAGTAAAAATATATACTTACATAGAAGTCTAAGTTCTAAGATTTAAAAATGATTAACAGCACAACATATAAATTAATCTAAGTTACACTACGTATAATATCGTCTACGGTGACCTGGGCCCGAAATAAATTAAAATCACTGTAATATTATTTGGTTGTAATATATTTAATCGAGATAAGTTCAGATTAGTTTAAATCAATATTCAAATCGTTTTTTTTTTTTTGTTTTGTGAAAATAAAGAAACAGAATCATGCGTAGCTTACGCACTGTTTAGATTCAAAGATTAAAAATATGATGAATAGAGTCCTAAAGAGTTTATGTCATATCAGCGAGAACACAAAGCCGCGAACGATCAGATAAAAATAAAAGTAATTACAAGACGTTTCTCTTTATTAGCACGATAACATTGTTTACGAAATATATCCCTTCGTTTTTCACGACTCCGAAGAAAATGTAATATTATTAAAAAATTAAACTTTTAACTGTGTCTTCATAAAACCGTGTATATTTTGAAATTGGAAATTCATCGAACGCTTTTGAACACTTCCGAGTACACATTGTACTAGAAAAAAATAACAAATACTTTGAAGATGGCATAAAGTTAACTAAATGAGTAATTCCATCTTCGATTTGTTCAACCGAAAATAATTTGTTAACGCGACGACGCATTTTGGTTACACGTAATAATGAAATAATAAATAAAATGAGAAAAATCATTCGCGGTAAATTAAATCTTTCGAACAATACATTATTGTCAAATCGATTTTTTTTTCTTAGTAATTTAATCGAAAAGAAAAGTTTTATCTGTTTACAAACGATTAGTTGTACGCCCGCGCTTCGCTCTTCTGTTTTGTATATACATATATATTTTATTTTAATTATTATTTCTTCACAGCGCTTTGAATATTCCGTATACCCAATATGGCGTTACAAATGCCATTAAGTTTAACAACAAAGTTCTCTTGAAGTATATTATTATCATGTTCAGAATCCGCATTGATCGATTATCACGTTTAAGTTTTTTTTTTCCTAGCACACGATTGCATGTTCACTTAATTATGATTATCATCAACGGACAGATGATGTGAACCGGTCCTATTTGTATAACATATACGATAAATTCGAAATAAATTGTAAGATGTGGGTGAAAATTGATACGAAAATTAATACCGACATCGTTGTTCATGTTTACACTAATAATTAATAATAATGTCCATCGCGCCGTGGAGTATTCAGTGGTGTAAGCCACCACCAACAATTATACACCTACTCGATGTATACCTCTACCGCACAATTAGGTAAACAAAAAATTATAGTTACAATAATAAAATATTGTGGAAAATAGTAAATATCAATAAGAACGTACTTGACGGTTGCGTACACGTCGGTGTCATTACCACTAACTGCTGTTCCGCGTTGTATTCTAAAATTCCCATTTACATTTTAAAAATCTCACATTATACGAAATAGGAAAGGGAATTGGATTCGCCTCGTCATGTTTTTCGTATTCAAATAAAACGCATTATTGGCCCGAACGTGCACTCGATCGTCTCTGCAGCACTTGCCGACAACCGATAATGTCGAGGCTTTTAACGCGCGGTGTCCGGGAACAAGGCAGTGCGACAACGTGCTTTTATCGGATCGGATTTCTAAGATCTTTGTGCTTGATTTTGACTTTGAGCTCGGTTTATTACGGCTCACCAATTCTAAAATCCGTATACGATAATAATTATCATGTTTCCGTTATCGTCTTCGGGTACCTTTTTCCCCGGTCATCATTATTGCTAATCGCATTTATACTTCCGTGCCTGCGAGCTGTTAGTATTTTGTCATAACTCGAATTGATGCGCAAAACCATCTCACGAGATGGCGAAAACGCACTAGCGATTTGTCCGAATACTTTTAGGTATCCCGTTCAGAATCCCGTCTTATAACAACACCCGCAATCAAAGAAAGTTTTGCGTACCGCATTGTCCGCTCAACAACTGAATTTTCTTTCTCCGATTACATTCGAATTTAATTTTTTTTTTCTTTTTACTTATCTTTTCGGTTATCACATTATAAATATTCAAATATATGTATATTATATATTAAAATGCCTCACGGCGTTCGTTTCGTAAGATAAAAATAAAATAAAGATGGCTTGCTGTAAACGTGTGTAAAAAAATGCGATCGTAAATATATACATGAATTATGGTGCGCGTCGCCCCACCGGGGCGCAGAAATTCGGTCTCATTGTGTGTACGCAAAACCCATTTTCGATCACAGTTCACGACAAAGAGAATGTTAATCGTAGTGTGTCGGTTAGCGTTCTTTTTTTGTTTCTCGGGAAAATAAGAGTGAAAACGTAAAGAAATTATTTTTAACCGTTCAGGATGGTTTCTGTATTATGTGTCTCTACGGGGAAAAAGGTTATATAATAAAATGGAAACAGGTAGAGAAAAATCCAAACCCAGAGTCCTTTCGACGGTGTATGGGTACGTGGACCGGAGCGGAGGCGATTTTACGGTCGTAAAACTCGGTAAGAACTTCACTTTTCACCGACAACATGAATCAACGCCGCCGGGTGATTGATACATTCCGGTATTATCGTTTGGTTTTTAAAGAAAGAGGCAGCGACTCGAGTATTAAAGAATTCGCTGCACAGATACGTATTCAAACCGAAATGTTCATAAAACTACGTAACATAATGTTTAGTGGTGTATTATACTATTATGCTAAGTGCACTGTGCGTATAAATACATATGACGTACCCGTATGGGGATAATTCTATACACAAACATTGTCGTTTTATTCATTATTTTCATTAAAGTCTATATATCAATATAACATACAAGTTCAACGTGTACAAAGTTTTCGCTGTCCATTAAAGTTTTCTCGGTGTACGAAACGTAATTTCATTGTTTACGTTATTAACGACCGTTGGGTGAGCATTTTCAGATAAACTCGATGGGTTACAATACAACAACAGCAACAACGAAACGGTAAGTCGAAAGATACTTTTTTAATAGAATACTAACAAAATAAATAAACTTTATTTAGGTAATTAGAAGTTGGTTATTATTTTGGATTTTATAATAATTACAAGTACTGTGTAATTGTGTACTGTAACGGGGAAAATTAATTGCGACCGTAGCAAACATCCTTTTAATGAATAGTTGAAGACACTTGTTTGCGATTTTGCATTTAGGGAGAGGGGTGGCAAAATTTTGTTGCCCCTGGGCGGTAAAATCTTAAATACGACCCCGCGTATTGTACAAGCGTATATCGTACTCGTATATGCAATACGGTAGGTATGTATTGAGAGATTCTGGTTCGTGGTAGTAACAGTGAAACTTGTATCGCTCGTGTAATACATAACATACGTTAGACGATAAATTTAAGTACTAAACGAATAAAAAGCAGACGGTTAAATATACTACTGTTGCCTTTTGTAGGTGATTAAAAACGACGAATACATCGTTTCACATGCAACTGTTCCGAGTTAACGTAAGCAGTATAATGAGCTAATTAAATCAAAATGTCTAGATACACGGTAAAAATTAACGCGCGAATATTGTACCGACCGAACAGCGCGATAGCGGGGCATTGTTTGATCAAAAGGGGTTACAATAATAATTATTATTATTACTCTTGTTAGAGCACTTGGAGCTTAAAACATTTGCATAAATGTATTTTGTATTTACGTGTGTCGTGTATGTGTGTGTATAATATGTCCATAGCACACAAGGGTCACGCTACGTTAATGCTTATAATACGTTATGAAAAACAGTGTGTGCAGTATGGAGTGGGTAACAAGAAGTAAATCGTATTTCATCCGTATACTTTTGCATAATATTTTCATTTTACCAAATTTCTCGTTCAAATTTTATACCACATACGATTTAATACGGTTCGTGCGGTGACGATTTTAATTGTTTTTACCTTTTGCAGTAATATGAAAAGGGCAAGGACACTTACGGAGGGAAGGGCAAAGAAGCCATAACCCCTACAGGGAATTTTTTAAAACTATTGTTAATTTAATGCCACGCATATTAATTATAACATAATTTTATTGAGATCCATTTATGAAGTTTAGTAAAAATTATTATATTCTTAGATAATCTAAAATATAATCTTGAACATATTTATAAGTTCACAATGTTTACTGTATAAAAAAAAAATTTAAAAAAATAAATATTGTAGTTGTTAGACAATCATTTTTTGTATGCCACCAAGACGTATACAATTTTTATCAAACCCCAAAAACCTTCAATCCAAAAACTTCAGATCTGGTTGAACTTTTTTATCGTATTGTTTAAATTTCAAAGATTTTATTTCTATGGCTTTAAAATTTTCTGTTGACAAATACAAGGTTATACTAATTTAAATAGTAATTCCTTTCTGACACCTAAGATTTAAACTGTAATTAAACTTTATTATAATATTAAATCGTTAAATTTATCGACATCCATCATCGTTATAATTCTTAACTTTATTATGTATTTAGTTGAATCAATAAATTATATTACATATGGTTATTTAGGCCATTATATTTATAAATAACTCTGTGTATAGATCTTGATGTTTATATTTATAAATATATTGTTAATACTGTTTTACACAGCCAAATTTACATAACTAATATATTAATTTATAAATATCTAATAAGTCACATATCAATAGGTAAACAGAAAAATCGATATGAATATTAAAATCAGTATAATAAAATTATCGTTTAATAAAAACATTAGGAACACAACACAGTTAAATATTTCGAGAAATATATGAGATTACAAATCCACCTTAAATATTTTAAATTAATAACTGTAAATTAAGATTAAATGATTGATTATATATTATAATATAATAACCTTTATATTATAATGGTTATTTGATGATACAAAACTCCTATGACATTGAGTCGGTACAAAGTTGAAGTCCGATCAATAACAATAAAACAAATGTCTTAATGTTTTTGTTGTGTTGGTTTCAAGCTTAAAAATTCTTATATTTTACTTATCTCTAAAATCATTAAAAACTATTCTCCTCAAAATTGCATTTATGAATTAATTATTTTACACTACTTAAACGAAAATCATGTCTAATTTGCAACCAATTCAGTGAACGAGACCACTTTATATAATAAATAATATCGAAATGTACAATATTCATCCAAGGTTACCGTTTAATGAGTATAATTATGTATACTTACGTAATTACATAAAAACAATCGGGACGTTCAGTTTTCGTTGTTTCTGGAGGTCGAAGAAAGGGAATTAATTATTCAAATATAGATGTGTCTTCTTTTTATTTCGAAAAAGGTATACCGAATGATGAATAAGTGTTAAAGTTTTTCTTTTACTTGATCACCGGATTCAAAACGTGTTGCAAACCATATGAACACGCCAAGAATCTCTGAACTATAATGTTCAAAATTAATTTTTCAATTTTTTTTTTTTCGGACACGATAGTATTGTCGAAATCAAATATGAAACAATAACAGTACAGTGTCCTAATATAGGATTCACTATACTTGCTTTTAAAACAATACATTCTATGTATATTTGTTTAGGCGATTATAATGGTTAATATTATGTACTATCACATTACCAACGGCTTTAAATATAATTCCTCTTCGGGTTGTTGGGAGTATCTCGAACCAATTGTTTAAACTGTCCACACAAAACCGTCGTAAATGATTTTGGTGTTAAATCCACACCGAATTCCTTACACGTATCTTCGAATGTGTCTTGCAACAAAGGTATTAGACTGTGATCCAACGCAGGAAATAGGTGGTGTAACGTGTGATCGCCAAATGTCGCCATTGACACAAATATATTGTTAATCGGTTCGCTCCGTTCTACGCTAGTGTCAATTTGATGGAGTCCCCAATCGACATTTTCGGTACTAGACAATAATATGACAATACGATTAATAATTAAATAAAATGTAATAATATAAAACTAATATTATTTTATAATATTGTATTAAAAATATCTAAATTTACATTAATTTCGTTGATACTTTTCACACATAAAAAAAATTCCAGAAAACTTATAAGAACCAAATTCAACAAAATAAATATATACACTAATAATCCAATATTGAATAATCGAACATTTTATACTGAAATCTTTAAAATAATAAATAATATTTAGGAAAATCCTGACAGAGTTTAAAATATTTCTATAAAATCTAAAAAAAAATGTATGAAGTGAATGTTTCATAATTTATATATTATTACTATTGAATTATTATATCAGACAACGATACTATTATTTTAATGAAACCTTAAAAAAATAAACTATAATAAATCATTAAGCTCATACTTGGGAGTTAATCAACAAAAGTCAACGATTAATAAATTGAATCTTATAAATAACATAAAAATATGTTAGATTAATTAATTTAAATCGAAAAAATTTTAATATTTAAAACAAAAGTCTAATAATGTTTGTAAATGGTATATACTTATGAGGACATTGTTTCAAATCGTAACAAAATAAATACCTACAAATCGTAAAATTACAAAAAATATTTTTAGTGTTTAACTAGACCCTAACCTAATTATACCTTAACTTATTTGAATCATAATATTCTCGTATTTTAATATAAATGTTTTAAAGCTAATCTATGCCCCTGATTGGGTATTTTTGTTGTGGTTATTGTCATAAAAGTAAATATTTATTTACTTTTTTTTAATACGTTACATAAAATTGCTTATAATATAAGTTAAAACATAAATTATTATATAAATTAATATTTCTCACTTAAATCGAATGAAAATATATTTAATTTGAATTTATTTTTACTTGATTAAGTCACCGTCGTGAAAATTTTCAGGAAAATGATGAGAAGCACTGAAACCAACAAATGTAAATATAAAACTACTTGTCAGTACTATAATAAGCCATGCGATGATGATAGAAATGATGGTCATTTGTCCGCAAAGCGTCAATATAGCAGGTATAACGAACATTAAAACGTCGGCGATATCGTTTTTGCGCTTAAAAGTTCTGAAACATATAGTTGCAGAGGTACACGGAAAAGGTTTTATGATTTGATTGATAACCGTACAGTACAATAACAAAACACACCTAATCACCAACTGCCCAGGTATAATAAAAGGGTAAATCACGGGTGTGAAATACGGGAACAGACGAACCGTAAATGGTTTGTCTTTGGTCGGGTACCAATGAATGAACGGGTATAGCAGTGTCATCTCCAAGTCCTGTATGGTATTAGTGTAAATGTGGTGACTGAGCACGTGCGATATTCTCCATTCCCTACAACATCATCGCATAACGCGTTATACACCTGCAGTGCCGACGTAAACAATATTATTCGGATACTCGTAATGACAACACCGACCGTACGGACATAAAGCATAATTGCACATAATACATCCTCCAGTTGTCTTTGAGATGAGTGAAATTATGACTGGCAACGATTCCGAATCCCAAAACGATGCCGGCTAAGAAAGCTAACACGAAGTTCTGTGTCTGAGCCATTCCCACGCAGAGAGCAAGCGCAATAAGGATGTACGTGTCGACGACCAGCATGGACTTAACGGACGCATTACTGTTGTCGACGAAGGATAACTTCTTGGCAACTCTAGACTTCAGTACGTTATAAAATCCATCAGGTTTGAAAGTAAAAGGCGATTTCCTTGGTGACTTAGCTTCGCGTACATAGAATTTATGCATCACTGCCGTGACCGCTTTGCCGTTCAAATGGTACGATTCAAATAATTCTGTAATATCGGTACCCTGTCATAAAAAATTAAAATATAAACTTATCAGCCAATATTTACATACAATTCGTACAGATACTCTATTGCAAATCACCGTTTTTAATACTTATTGATAAAACTACATAGGAAAATGTAATGATTAAATGAAAATGATTTTGCTATTTTATTTATTATTTGACAGACAAGAGTTTAGTGTTGTAAAATGTTAACTATACATTATATAAGCTTTGAAACAATATAATTTTATGGTCAAAATAAGAATATTTATAAAGATTAAATAATAAAACGTTTCGTAACCATTTGCATGTTACGGGATACGTATAAAATCAGTCAATGTCAAAAAACGATTTATGTAAACATTATCTATCTGAAATTTGTATCGAATTTCATCTGAATTCCATACAAATTATAGTTTAATTTACAGTAAGTTTATACAATAATTATACTTATTTTAGGAATTGTAAAATAATCAAATGAAAATTATAAATTATTTTGACAATTATTGCATTCAATTATTTTCATAATTATGGATACAATATACATTTCTATTTACAAATCTGTTATGTGGAAACACAAACATTTTGGGTTTTACCGCGAAAACAAGAAAAATATTTAAATAAATATTTAATTAACATTTCTTATATAGGTGGAGTTTAATGTTAGAAAACTTAAAAGTAATTATGTCTTTTTGCCTTCCCTCCCAATATTTCTCCTGCGTTCATTACTTATGAAATAATAATCAGAAATTTATGGGAACCTAAATAAAACAAGTGTACGTGAAAAAATACAAGAACATTTTTTTAAATATTCTATTAGTGAAACAGTAAAATGTGAAATCAAGAAAAACGACATTGAATTTTTATATTTGTAGTCCATGTAATTATTTTAAACCGTTGATTATTAGAAAAATAGTTCAATTTTATATTCCAATATATTTCTTATAGACGTATAATAAAATAATCGAATATTTGTATATATTAAATTAGATAATCAAAAAATATAAGTTATAAATTATTAAGCAATAATAGTTTATTTTGACTTTGTATTTTTGTCAATAGTGCATTATTGCATGTATTGTTTTAGTTTAATGTGCAGGTGATATAATATTAATGTGCGTGAAAATAAATATATTAAATATGTGTTTCGTATTTTTATTTTAACAAGATTTAAAGCCAAAAAAAAAAAAAAAATTAACAATAATATTAATCACTATAATAAACATTAATAATACCGAATTTTAATTTGAAATCATACAGATCACTAGTTAAATCAAAAAAAATGAGGAATAAGCAGACCAAGAACTAAACTAAACATAATCTATATAGTACTACCAATGTTCTATAAACAGAATGAAAAATCTGTGTTGAAAAATGAAATGCCTTTTATCTCAGGATAACCCACATAGCATTCTACCCTGAGCATCTACATTGTGTTCACAAAACATTTGTGAAGTTTTTCCCGATAAAATTTGTTGATTATTAATTTATGCATCGTGTTTAGCTGCAAATTGATACTTTTAACTGACCTATTTAAAAATTTTCCAAACAATTGGCCATGGTCACCTTGCTCCTCCTTAGATCCGGCATTGTATGTAGAATAACATAAAATTAATCCTTACATTTAAAATCATTAGTCTACAATATAATAGTATCGGATAACAATTTATTTTTACTGACTGTTTTATTTTTATTTACTGTTTTCATTAGATTTAGAATCAAAAATATAATCACAGTCTAATATACTAGAATAAAATATCATTATTTTAATAATAACACATTATATTTATTTTTTTCTCCGATATTTCTAAATTTCAACACAGAAGAGTTTTATGAGATGTTTTGTCCTTATAGTTTATAAGTAAAAATATTTTTTTTAGTAATAGTCAAGTAATCAAATTTAAATTGTATAGTACTTAAATTACAATTATATATTTACGGCAAATGAAATAAATAACGATTTTACTGGGTGAAAAACAAACATTTATAATGAAATCGGGTATAATTATAAATTGTTATGAGAAACACTTTTTTTTTATCATTTAGATATTATTTTCAAATACTTCGATTTGATTGGTTGATAATTATTTACTATCATTTTTATCACAAACCGATAATTTAGATTTTATGAATATTCATTTAGATATTATAATTGTATTGTTACAACATAAAAGTAAAGAATTTTAAACATTTATAATTTATCTTTTTTTCTTTTATTTTTTCGTTCAAGAAAGTATTGGACCCCAGAGCTCGTATAAAGTGTTAACAAATATATATGCACATACAAACGACAGGTACCAAAATACTAATTCTAAATCTAAAATATACTTAAACCTAAAAATATAAATATTATAATTCATCGATTTTTAAAAACTTTAAATTAAGCGTCTAAAGTATCTCAATGTGAGTTATTTTGGTACACAAACATGCTTTAAAGAAAACGTAACTCGTTGATTAGAACACATATTTTCTGAGTACCTACTTTCGTAATTTCCAACCATTGTCGTCCTCCAGGATGCTTAGGTATCCATTGTTCGAGATTGTACAATCCATCGTGAATTCTCCACAGATCATCTGCACCATCTTCCTTTTGACGTGCTTCGATCCAATCATCTACTGATTTCACGTTGTAGTCCGTGCTTGATAGATTATTCCATATAGACCAACTGCTAGTTCTCGGTGCCATGTTGAATTATCGTACACTTCTACTGTAATTATAACAAAAACTAATTATGTAAAACACTATAGGTCAGATATATCCTATAATAATTAAAATTTAATGATAAGAAATTAGGTAATTCAATTTTAACATATTTTAATACATCTATATCTCAATCTCATAACAAATAATATTCGAAGTTAGCTGTACAAAAGTTTATGCTGATAATACTACATAATCACGTTTATCGTGGTTCGTATTATTTAAGACCTCTAAGCCTTTGTTGTTTATATATTAGCTATATTAGTTTCTATCGATTTAATGTATAAAAGTCCAATCAAAGCTCAGAGTGAACTAAAAGTAATTTGACCCGTGGTCTAAATAACTTTCCGTTGAAAATACGTAAATGTTCATTGGGCATATACAGCACTAATAACCTAAGTGATTAGGAATTATTAAATCGCTTTTATTTTTACGCAGATATATGATAATTTTAATCATGGGCTAGTTCATAAATTTTTTAATTTCATTGCGACGTTAGCAGCTACCTAATTGTAAAGTAATATGAATGATTAATATAGCAGCTTTGAATAAATTGACTTATTTAACGAGGCATAGTGATTTTTATGATTGCGTTTTTTCTCAAAATATTTTAATGCAATATTTTTAGTTTTTTTTTTTTTTGTTTTTGTATAAATGTTGAACAAAGTCTAAGATAAATCTCAAATTGATTGTATGATTAGTTTTATTTATTTCTTATACTAATTAAAAATAATTATTTTCTTAATTGTTATTAATTATTTCAGTTATATACAAACAGTATTTCATTAAAATGTTTAAATGTTCGTTTAGTATAGCTAGTGAATGCATTTTTTCGAAAAATATATTATTAATTCGAATACCATAATAAACAACGAAACAAATATGTTAGTTGATACAAGTTTCCAATTTACTTTCAAGGGGATCTATTAATATGCAATTATATTATATTATAATATATATACTTGTATATATATATATATTATATATTCTCGAATACAATACAATCCATATATATATATAAACATAACATACATATGAGTGTGTGTGTGTGTCGACCAATGCTAAATTACCCGTCGTATGGGCATTTAATCAATAATATTAGTAAGTACTTGTAACAGAATACAGCACAATGCTGCACAATACGCATAAGTATAAAATACGATAAGTTATAGAAATAGAGGAAATACATTTTCGTTCTAATATATAAACCACGACCAGCTAATAGGGATTTATAAACTGTATGAAAGAGTATTGCAATGTTAACTGTAAGACATAGACGACATGTAATCATTTCATGATTGTAAACGAAATGAATACATAATTGCATACCCGTTTTTCAGTTTTCAACCTAAAAATCTTGAACAAGTTTTATAATTTTATAAATTATACCCGCCGAGAATAAAATTAACCCTAAACGGTTCGTAAACGAATATCAATCCGTGTGATACATTAAATTAATATTCATAATTTATAATTAGAAATGTTTTTTCTAATGTTTATGTAATTGATTAATTTTTAAACACCAGAACACTAATTTCTGTACATAAATATATATTTTGTAAGCATAAATTAAAACTTAAATTAAACTTAAACTTAACTTAAACTTAAACATTGAATTTAAAAGTGATCAATGTATTATATTGCTAGTTCACTGTTAAATAAAATTCATTTTAATTCAGCTGCTCGAAATCATTATTATTCAGGTTTTTTTTTTTTTATTGATTTCAAAAAACATCAAAAACAAAGGTATTAGTTTTTGGTTTGGAAAACGAGTACATTCAGGTTATTTTGTTCTATACTTCAGAAACGAATATACAAGCAAGCCAATTAGGGTGATCATTTTTTCTAATACAAACAAAAAAAAAACTTGAAAAAAATCGACATTTCTTAATATATTTTTAATATTTTCAACTAGCAACAAATACATTTCAAGTCAACAGCAACATTCAAAAATGATTTAATTAAAAAATTAAAAACAAAACAAATAACAAATTTGGATAAAAAAATTAATTTTCAATTTTATAGCTTAGAAAACAATAATTGAAGTTACTTTGTAAACTAATTATTAATCCAACAATAATATAGATAAATATCTTTTGATGTATGTCTTTTAATTAATAAAAAATACAATTTAAAAAATGTATATATATATTATCATTATTTTGAGAAAATGTGAAAATTGTAGACATTGAGTTTCAAAATTAAAATTTGAGTATAAAATATTATTTAACAAGCATACTAATATAAAACAGCTATTTAATAATGAGAGTTAACAATAAAATAAAAAATTACTCTTTAGAAACTATATATTTTTTAAGCAGCGATAAGAAGCCAACTTAATTTTTACTAAAATCATAGATTTAATGTGATATTCATTTTCGAAACCTTCGAAGATTCGTTACTTAATTTTAAACAGGCTTTTAACTGTTATATATATTAACTATATACTATATGTATTAGGAATGTATTATCGAATGTCAAAAATATGTTCCAAATTATTGTATTTCAGTAGCTGTTAATATGGTTGGTTTTTACTTTTTGATAACTGTTATTGACAAAAACTGCAATTTTATCATATTATCAGATTTAATAAAATGTATTTAATAGTAGAGTAATATATTTTGGTGAAATTCATAGACGAAACTACGGGTCAGGCAGTCAAGCCATGGCCTAACCTAATACTAATGAAAAATATGTATATATTATAATAATTATTATAATTATTATTAATATTTTAATAATTATTTAAGCATTATAAATAATATATTTATAGATGTAAACGTATAAATGTGTACATTTCATATAATACTATAATATAATATAGTATATAGGTACAATTGGTACAAATAAGGATTATAATAGAACATAACAAGTCTATTCTATGTACTCGAATAGTCGGTTTTATCAGTTATTGTTTAATTTAGACATTTGACGTTTATTTTTATAATTATATTATAGAAAATAATAGTTAATTTTACGTAATAATATTTTTTATATTTTTCATTTGGCCTGACTAATAAAAGTGTCTAGTTTCGCCTATGGTAAAATTAATTTACTGTATAATTTAATATGAAATACTATAACAATTTAATTTTGGGTTTTAAAATTACTTCCACGACCAGGCCCGTGCGTAAAAGAGGGGGTAGAGGTTCTACCCCCCCCCCTTGAAGATATTTTACATACATTTTTACTAAGAATATAAGTAGTCCTCATTTAATAAAAGTTAAACTGATTTGAAAATTCAAACATAGTTGTCTATTTTAATTTTAACAGTGGCAATTTTCTTGATTTAACGTACTTTTCTTATTAATTTTCGTCTCTTTTCCACCTATTGTCGATTATTGTTCTAAATGCAACCAACGATAGAATACAATTTTACTGATTAGTCAGCTGTTCAAGTAATTCAGACATTTGTTGACATTTATTGGTATTCAATCCTGATATTTTTAATTATAGATATTTCTAACATGTATTTTTTTATTAACTTCATAATCTAACATAACATGTATAATTTTGAACCCCTTGAACGATTCCTGTGCACTCAGGTCCGTATTTAAAAATTTGGAGCCCCTGAGCATATACTTTATACCCCCCCAAAAAAAAAAAAAAATAATAATAATAATATAACATTTATTATCTTGTCCATAATCGAAATTATTTAATATTAAAATATAACTTATAAACGAAAATTGTTTAATACATTTTTTAACTAACAAATCAAACAAATTATAAAATAATAAAACACACAATTTCCTTTTTTTTTTAATTAACAAATTATAATATAATAAAATATACTATTTTCTTTTTTTTATTGTTTTATTTTTTTTTCATCAGGTACATCATTTTTAAAATTAATTTTGCCACCCCTGAGACTTGACGCCCCCAAGCATGTGCTTACCCATGCCCCCCCTAAATACGGGCCTATGTGCACGGACCTGTACATAACATACTATACAATTTATAATACCAGTAATTTATAATTGATATATTTTGCAATAAATCCAGCTACATTAAAATAAATAATACAATTAATATGTTTTAAATGCTTCAAAATCACACTCTTTAGGTAATATGTAATAACATATTAGATATATACAATGTACAATATTAATAACATACTTTTTTCGTGATAAAAAAATTAGTTCAGTATGTACATCCGTAAACACTTAAACAAGCTTCATTTGTTTATCAATTACACATCCTTAAATATATTATTACGTTACATTATTTTGGCACAATTTTTTACTTAATATTATCAAACATTTTAAAGTATATTGCAACACGTCGATTGGTTGTTATTTTTTTTTTTCCAATTTACTTTGAATTGCAATTAAACTAAACTAATTTAAAAATGCCTGTGCTCAAGTAACAAAAGATTTACAGTTAGGGATAAGGATTTATGGTTAGCTTTTTCATACAGTATTATTGTAACTAAAACTCAAATTTCATAACTAAATAGTACATAAACTTCATAAATTGTATTGCTACTTTTCTTCTCGAGATTCACGGACGCGAGGACGATCCAGTCAAACACCTTGCTCTTCAGAATTACCATTTATCTCTTATTACTATTTTTAACATGCATTAAATTTATATTAAAATGATTGATGATTATTTTTCAAATCCCGTAATATATGTTTATTAATTATTTATTCTAAGCTGTATACAATTAATTCATTTAAATCTACACGAATCGAATTAAAATGTCCAACACAACAATAACAAAAATAACAATAAGCCAATAACCAACATAAAAATGATGATTTTATTATATTTTCGGTATAAACATTAATAACTAATAACAAAATATAGTATGTTCTATAACAGTTGACAAAAATAATTTTTCTGTAAGCTGTTGCAAAATTATACAGCTCATTGATCTTTAATAATTTAGATAGGTGCAATTTTTTCTTGTTTCCAGATACCTATTAATAAGAAAATAATTAAATAGAAATAAGAAAACTAAAATGAATAATCGTTAAAACTTTTGGATTCCATACGTACATACGAGTACTCTATTTTCTGAGTCACAATGAAATGAACAAAGGTACAATCTATCTGTGAATGTAAACATTATCTTAGTAGTTGTTATCAGTTGTAACTAATTGGAAATTCAACTTATAACATATTTAAACCATTTACGTGATATTCTCAACAAATATAAGCACACATTTTTGAGTGCTCCATTATAAAAAAAAAAAATGAAACTAACTATATAGTAAACTAATATGTTACAAGAGATAGTTTGGAATTCTTGAATTTTAACGATTTATTAACGATTTATTAGTTTTATTAGTAGTATTTTATTAGTTTTCAATAAAATTCGTATTTCAGCCTCCTTGATCCTTATTTATCCGCAGTAACTCTATTTTAATGAGTATTAGTTTTTAATTCAAATCCTATATCTATGAACAACAATTTTACTTGATTGAATTCTTTCATACAGAAAATATACCACATGAGGGGTAACCAAATAAAAGAAGAAAATAAACAACAATATTATTAAAACGTCCTATGTATTCATGCGTTTATATTCGTCAAAAATTGTGTACTTACTTCAAAACGTAACGTACACAGCGACAACGTTGAACGTATAATACCAGGTGTTGATACTGAAAAAAACACGTACTCATTACACCGGAGATCGAGAACTAACTGGCAATGACTATATTATTATACTTGCATTGTAATTGGTACGAAATTCAAACGACCATGAATAACGTAGGTCTTAAGTCAACCGGTATAATACACTGTGTTTATGTAGTCAAGGTCGATGGTTTTACCAGTTGTTTTTATACAGAAAAAAAATAACGTGAATTGAAACTCACGATAATGGCATATTTACTTATCAAATATTTCGAATTCTATATTTTCTAGATATTTTTCAATATGACAGTAGAATAATTAAAATTTAATTATTAAACTGATGATTGAGTACATACAGATATGGATTGATAGTTGGCATCTCGTTCCGCTAATCTTGGCTCTAGGTAGTATTGTATAATATTATATTTTTTTAGTTACTATTAAATAGAAAAACATAATTCATCTTCGCTGTAGTACAGTGTTTCTCAACCGGTGTGTCGCCGAGCAAGTCCAAATGTGTCGCGTGAAGTACTAATATTAAATGACAAAAAACATTATTAACACTATTAACTATTTACAAAAATTAATAGGTATTTGATATAATTTCCATGATAATAAAAATAGATTTTCAGCTATCGACATAAAATAAATTGTATTATTATCGTTGAGTTATTATTATTATCGTCATTTTGAACGATTAATCGCGCTCGAATCGCCTATTGTGTGTCATCTTAATTTATAAATGTTGGTTTTTGATATTTTTGTTTATTTTTAAACAGTGAATACGTATAGTATATTTATACTGAAAACATGCACCGTATCAATAACTCACTTTATTTGTGTGCTCAGTTGTCATTTACTTCTATAGTCGAATAGACTTTTTCTTAATTTATTAACAATATTTTTTTGTTACCAATTAAAATAAAAGGTAATCGCCGAATTCCGTCCCGGGTTGCTGAAAATGACCGAATTCCGTCCCAGAGACGGAGCAACTACGTCCGAATTCCGTCCCGGGGGTGGATAAACTATGTCCGAATTCCGTCCCGTCTAGTCTTGGACGATATTAATATAAGTTCAATTTTATAGAACTTCAAGAGGCTTCACCTGACATCACGCGTATCGTTTTTTTGTATTATCGCAATTATTCGCAATAAAAACGTAAACGATTTATATACTATGTATTGTGTATACCAAAGTCAGGTGTCGTCTAAGTTTTACCAGCCTATTTCAAATCTAAAAAATAATAATTAAAAAAAAAATAAATAATTTAAATAATAAATAATTTAAATACTAATTACACATAACATATATTATACTTATACTCTTAAATTTATTAAAATACTTATATGACTGTCATATTTATACATAAATGGCATATACTGTAAGTGGAGTTTTTTTTGCTCCGTATGTCAATAGTCAGGGGCGTGCCTAGAAATTTTTTTCGGGGGGGGGGGGTTTAATATTTTTACTAACACGTACCTATTTTAATCGTATAAGTGTATTTATTTTACTAGATAATAGATATTAAAATATTAATATATATATATTTATTATAATTGGTCATATATACAAAATTCATACAACATACATAAAAAAAAATCACAGAACAAATCCTTGTCTTCGAGGTATTAAAGCGAACTTTCTCACCACTTCATTAGGATCAACGTTAATTTCTTTTTGAATTGAAAGAAGAGCTAACCCAGTTAACCGATCTTCTCCAGTTGTGTTGCGCAAATATGTTTTGAGACGCCGTATAGTAGAAAAGGTTGCCGTAGACACGGGTAAAGTTGCTAATATTTCCATCAGTTTTCTTATATTTGGGAAAAATCTTTCATCACATTCTAATAAAGACTCTATTGCATTTGTAGGTTTTTTTTCAATATTATTTTTTAGCCATTTTAATTTCCATGTGGAGAATTCTTCATTAAATACTGTAGAATCTGGCAATAAACTTTCATAAAAGATAATAGTATCTTTTGATAGATCTAGTGAATTTACATTAATACGACTTGGAATTAATTTTTCTAATTCAGTTATTATTTGTTTATGTTTTATAAAACGATCTGATAAATTAACAATGGTATGGTCTAAAAATGAATTAAATATTGTGCGTCTATAATACTCTTCAGGCGATTATGAAGGAGTATTATCCCGGTTTATTTGTTTTTTTATGCAGCGAGGAATTGTCACTTCACTACCTACATCAATAAGTATTTGATAACATTTATCATATGTTAATTTAAAATTGGAACCACTATTATTATCACGAAGGTTACTAAGAGCATCAATTATATTTTGAACATGATCACATGCAGCAGTTAAATCGGAATTCACAGTCTGTAAGTGATAACATAGTGGTAATGTATAAGCAAATACTTTTTCTATTATGCTTAAAGTAATAAAAAATTGGCCATTTAATATTACTGAAAGGAGTTGATAAGCTTTATTGGAAGTTTCGGTATTAATTGATTTTTGGAGATCTTCTAACGCATGAATTATTGGAATGTACATTTCTTTAAAGCGATTAATAGCATCGTGTCTTAATATCCATCTCGTTTCACACATCGATAACAGTACTGTATGTCTACTACTTGGAAAATGATTTATCACATGCTTTTTTAAAACATTAGTGCGTTGAGCTGATCCTCGAAAAAAATTACAAACTGACGATACACTACCCACAGTATTTCTGACAACAGTTATCTTACAAGCATCAGTGATTGCGAGATTACGAGAATGCGCACTGCAATGGACAAATAATGCCTTTGGATATTTTTTACGTATTAAAGCTTGAGCACCATTCAAATGACCACTCATAGAAGCCGCGCCATCATAACCCTGGCCAATTAAAAAGTCTAAGTTAATACCAGCCGATTGTAAATTTTCAATTATAGTTGTCGCTAGACCTTGGCCACTTAAATCAAAAACAACTACAAACTTTAAAAAATCTTCCCGAATTAAAGGGTATGTCAAATCAGGATCAATGTAACGGATACATAGAGACATTTGTTCTTGTTTAGAGACGTCAGTAGTTTCATCTGCCATAACTGAAAATATCTTAGCCCGGTTAACTTTCTCAACTATTTTTTCTGATATAATATCACTACAAATATTTATTAATTGATTTTGTATTTTAGCAATTGTAAATTGTGCATTTAAACTCCCTTCAGTTAAATGTTTTTTTAAGATTTCATCTCCAGCTTTCACTCTAAATTTGAGTAGTTCACGAAATTTACCACCAGTTTCCCCTTCTTTATTTACATTTATACGTCCTGAATCATTTTTCCCTCTTAAAGACAATTCTAATCAACCACAAAGAATAATTGTTTCAACTATTGAATATAGTTTTTTTCTATTTTCCGAAGCTTGACGGGCTTGTTCAGAGTTTAAAACTTCAAACACAGATTTTTGCTTTCGATAATTTACTGACAAAAAATATTCTGCGCGTTCTTTAGATAATTTATGATATTGGCAATTTTCATGATCATTAAATTTCTCTATCGCATTTTTCCATTTTTTAAATGGCTGTGACACAAAACTTTTTGTTTTTTTCGTGACTACCTTTACCAGTATCAGAATTAGAAAACAGAACACAAAACTTACACAGAGCACCATTTTCTATTTCAGAATATACCAACCATGAAAATCTTTTAATCCAACTCATTTGAAAACGTAAATTTCGTTTATTAGTATTGTCTATAGGAAATACATATCCCCCCCCCTAGGCAAGCCCCTGTCAATAGTAAATAAATAAGGCTGTTTTGCCGGATTTTACATTTTTAAACATGCCAGCAAAGCTGCCAGTCCTAAGCCTGGAGAAAATGAGAAGGAAAATATTACTGCCAAATATATCATAGTTACAGGTAGTAGGACGGAATTCAGACATAGTTGCTCCGCCTCCGGGACGGAATTCGGTACCAGCCAAATAAAATGGATAAATTTTTGATTAAAAAAATACAAGTAAAAAGAGAGAATACAGATGAAGACAATTTGGAAACAAAAAAACTCGTCATCTTCTGTAAATGCATCGTCAAGTTTTAAAGAAATACAAGAAAATCCTTCTAAAAAATTGAAAGGTAAATATCGTCAATACAATGAAAATTATTTAAAATTAGGATTTTTTTGGGTCGGCGACGAACATTGTCCTATTCCTTATTGTTTGATTTGTGACGAAAAATTGTCGAATGAATCAATGGTTCCCAATAAGCTAACCCGCATTTCACCACAAAACATCAATCGTTACAAAATAAACAAATTGATTATTTTCGAAGACTATTAGATTCAAAAAAATTAAAATTATCTGGGACAACAACTGGTCGAGATGTTTTTGATGTCATAAATAAATATTTTAAAAATTATGGTATATCGTGGACTTCTTGTGTAAGTATTTGTACAGATGGGGCGCCATCAATGACAGGCTCTATTAAAGGATTTATTACAATTGCCAAAAATCAAAATCCAAATATAAACACAACACACGGTTTTTTACACAGGGAGGCATTAGATGCAAAAAGTATTGTTAATGAATTAAAGATTGTACTTGATCAAGTCGTAAAAATGGTGAATTTTATTAAAAGTAGACCTCAAAAAATTCGATTATTTTCCCAGTTATGTGAATCAATGGAATCTGACCACTATACATTGATTATTCATACAGAAGTACGTTAGTTATCAAAAGGGCGAGTTTTATCACGTTTTTATGAGTCAAGTCGTAATAAATTACGATTAATAAATTAATTCGTAATGCGGAAGAAAAAATTAACGAAATCGACAACAAATGTAGGAATAATTATATTATTGATATATCAACAACTGTTTCTAATGGTAACTAAGATAAACGTTGGTTGATTTTTTGAGATTGCCTATGATTG
>NW_020271737.1:71613-73781 GCF_003268045.1 Sipha flava
ATTGAATTATTTATTGTATTTATTTATATATTTTTATTTATACATTTATTGTTGTGTAGGGCCAACACTTGTATTTTATTTATTATTTTCCGTGTGCCATGTGGGCCACGTATTTTATTTGAATTATTTGTATTGCATGCCGTGTGGGCCGTAGATTATTTATTTTTATTTATACATTATTATTTATTATATTTATTTAGTGTATTGTGCCAACCAGGCAACATAATAAAATTTATATATTTATATATAAACCATTATCTTGGTTTAGTTCATATCTTGTAAATCGTTAACAATATGTAAAGGTATTTAGCATTTAGTCTGCAGTATGCGATGTTCCTTCTGGAGTACCTCAAGGAGGTTACTCGACACTACTTTTCTCCCTATTCATTTATAGTGTAATTTTCAACAGTAGTTTTCTGCTATTTGCAGATTATTTAAAATTATTTTTAAAAATTAGCTCCGAGATTGACTGTAACTTCAAAATGAAAGATGCGTTAGGATCTTGGGCTGATAACCTTGGTTTAAATTTCAATATCTCGAAAAGCTGATCAGTGTCTTTCTACAGAATCAGTTTCCTCATTTTATTTAACTATAACTTGTATGGCACCCGTCTCATAAACGTAAGTAACATGATTATTGATCTCGGAATCACATTTGACCGGGACCTAAATTTTAACGGCCATATTGAGAAATCATGTTGTAAGTCTTTAAAAACTCTTGGTTTTATAAAAATGGATATCCAGGGAATTTAATTTGAAAATTTCTCTTAAAGCTCTTTACGGTGCGCTCGTTAGATCACATTGGAATATGCCGTTATTGTGTGGGATCCGTACACTTCAAATAATATTAACCAAATTGAAAGAGTTCAACGCAAGTTTCTAAATTTCGCCGCTTGGATACTTAAAATTAACCATTTACCTCGCGATTATGAGCCAGTACTTATCAAATCAAATCTCTCTTCTCTAGTAAATCGGCATTTTAATACTAACCGAACTTTTTATGAAAACTTATTGATGGTTCAATAGACTTACCAAAATTATTAAGCCAAATTAATGTTAATGTTTCTAGCTTTCATTCGCACTCACCCTATTCTTTCTACGTCCCTATTTGCACTATCAACTATTCTCGTAATTAACCTATAATAATGATGACGTGCATTGCTAATAAGAACCCTGTCTCTTTTCATTATTAGTTGTAATTTTATCATATCAATATTACACACTTCTTACATAGTTTCTTATAAGTATATTTGTATATAAAATTTATTATCATTCGTTTATATTATATTGTATCTTTAATTATCTGTACTTGGACAACGACCTGTTCTATAATAAAATAAATAAATAATTCATATAATAGTAAAAATAATATTATTTATTTATATAGTACTATAGAAGTGGTATATTCAACGTGGTGTGGTCGTTGGCATCGAGAGGGTATTTAGTAGTTATATTTAACCAATTACTCAAGCTAATATAATAATAATTATTATTTATCGGTTAACTATTTAATAAGTCAGTCAATATTTATTCTTAATTATAATAAAAAATATAAAAATACAAATGCAATTTCAGATGGCAATAATTAATAAGTGTACACATAATTTGGCAGAAGTTATTCCAAATATTTTTCTTGAAAAATATCGAAAAACCAGTAACGCGTAAAATGCTGTCGATTTTTTTTATATTTATTCGTTAATTTTTTGGAAATAGTAAGAAAATTATCGAGAAATCTAATACATGTCCTCCCGAACAATCTACCTCTGCAAAATTTCCTATTAGAAATTATCCATCCTTTCAATAATATTAGCAATATTTTTTGTTCGAAACTGTCTATACGAGCCACAGACAAAAAAAAAAAAAAAAAATAAAAGAATAAAAAAAAACAGTATCATCGTGAAAATATCTGACATTTCTTAACAATTATATGACAAAAATATTTTTTTTAAAACAATAAAATCAATAGCTAGTATACAAAAAAAAAATTTTTCCACAAGCCTGTTAATATTTACATGTATTCTGTTCCATGTGCATTTTTTTTTAGTCTTCACCTATACTAACTTTACTGAAAAAACGGCCATTACGAGGTGTCTAAACTAGTCCGAAACATATTCTATATAAGTACTTGCTACACTACACGATTACTGAATAAGTAAAAATCATTATTAT
>NW_020271737.1:73791-159109 GCF_003268045.1 Sipha flava
GGGTATTTACCCTATTACCCTCCTTGGTAATACCTTACCTCTCCAGCTGCTTGCTACCCATCTAGTATCAAGAACTCTTCCAAATTTTACAAATATAATATTCAATTCATTACAGACATCTTTAATTTCATTAGTATTTTTTAGTGAATTATTATACAGAACATACAAAGAGTCGATAAATGATTTAAAATGATTAATATAGTTTAAATCTTTCATTGTATCATTGACAACAACTTCCAGCCTATGGTTTAAACAATGCCAGCTAAATATTAATGGATATATATCTATTAATCTCTTTGCAACTCCTGCCCTTTTTTCCTAAAAGGACACTTGCTCCATCACTGACAAAAGATATCCAATTATTTATTAAATATTCATTATTAAATCCAGATTCATGTAAACAATCAATAAGCTGGGTAACTATATTTTCTGCTGTTTGATGTTTAAGTTCAACAAGGGCTAAAAATATAAAAATAGGATCTTCAAAAGATATAGATGCTTTGATATATATAACGATAGCAGATTTTGTACTCAATGTGGTTGATTCATCAATCAAAACTGATAATTTTGAATTAGACTTAACAATGTTGCACACTATTTTTTTTTTTTCATTTCAATGGCTATGTGAAATATAATAGAAGTAGATGAAAATCTGGAATTAAGCGTATTCCCAATGTCAATACCTTTAAGTGCCTGCAACTCCAAAAGTTGAAAATGATCATTGTAAGGTCTATTATTTTTTACTATATAGTAAGTTGTTTTAAAAACTGATAATGTAGATTTATGAACTTTATATGAACTATTTTCAAATTGGTTTTTTAATTTGTCAGATTCTCTTTCAATTAATATATTTGTAGCACATTTATGAGCTGTTGATGTTACATGCTTTCTGGTTTTATTCCGTAGAACAGAAAGTCTAGTTTTTTTATTATTATTAGTTCCCCCATTAATAAGACTAAGAGACCACTCTGGAGAAATTTCAAAAGCAGAATTATTAGAATTGTGTATATTACTAAACTTTTGGCAATTGGAGCAGCCAATTTTACCATTGTAACAATTCATCCAAGCATATTTTTCTTTTTTTGATTGCCACTGCTCAAAGGTCCAATCCTGTGGCCATTGAGTTACCTGAAATTATTTAGAAGTCTTATAAAGTTCTAAGAAAAAAAAAAATATAATGTTGAATATTTTACCAAATCTTCATTAATGGTATTAGTAGCAGAATCTAATGCATAGAAAACATCAGTATTGACTGTAACTTCCTGTAAATATAATAAAATAGCTTAAACTAATTATGCACACAAAAATAAAGAACTTATATTAGGTACTGTTCAAACAAAAATCTTAAAAGACAGTTTTAATGTAACTCTGTCAGTTAGATAAATTAATATATAAATTATAATAGGTTACATAAACAATTTGATAACTTACTTTTTTTACTATCTAACAGATTATTAGTAATTGCAACTTCATCATCATCAGTTGGTGTGTTGATGTATGTTTTTTGGTCTCCGACAAAGAAAAAATAATTAGTGATTTTTGTGAAGTAGCAGTACGTTTATTATTATCCATTATCAATCATATCATATAATATTATAATATATTTAAATATAAAATATTTTACAAAATTAATAGTTCGATTTTATAATTTGGTTGGATGATAAGTAATAAGTAATAACACAATCAATCAACAATCTATTATATTAATTATATTATTATTGAATATTGTCATTATCATTTAGTTTGAAATTACGTATGTTTTATATTATCAATAATCGTACAAGATCTTTTGACTATGGATCTAACTTTTAACTATTAGAATAACCATACACAGCACACCGCGACCGGTTTAAAATTCGGTGTAGGCATACTCGATAAAACAGTGGTTTAAAATATATTTTTGAATCTTTAGTAGGTATACAGTTTGGGAACCGATGTACATTGATTGTATATACACTCGGCAGTTTCCGATCGTCATCACAAGAATTCGAAGTCGGGTAAAATTTAATCGAACTTCATTCGGGTACGGGGCTATTTTTGGGCAGTGCACTTAATGTCATAATAAAATATAATTGTTTAATGATCTATTAATTTAGGTTATTATTATTATTTTTTTTTAAGTTTTTAACTTTTGTTTGGTGATACTATGACTGAATTGTCTGATGATAAATTAGAAGTGTGCGTATACCCATAAAAGACTAATTTTCTTAAAGGTATGCGCATAAATCCAAAAATACGAATCTGGGTATACGACGTATACCCGCGTATACCCTTCAATACACCCCTGGCTATTTTGTATGTTTAGGTATAATAAAAACGGTGTTAGTGAGTTGCGGCCTGATCCCTAAATTAAGTGTAAGTTACGGGTCGTCTTTATTCAACAGACGTACGAGTTGCGGCCACATTTTATTTATCAGTTCATATTAGCCTATCAGCGTTACCCAGAAGACACCACGAGGAAGTTGGCTGAGTTGTCTCCCAAAAATTTGTTTTTTATTTTTTTATTATTATTTATGTAAAAATTGCAACATTTATGGTAATTTATGGTAAGATTAATTTTTTTAGATTATTGGTTGGGAAAAAAACTTAAAACTTAATAATTTAACGAAATCAAACTGCTCTATTTCTTTTTGTGCTAGCTTCGTCATCTGATGTCTTATAAATGCTTCGTTTTCCCATACTTTTATCGTTTTTATTCCATTGTTTCTATATTTGATATACGTTTCTAATTGAATTTTTACTAACACATCAATAAAATTATAGATGTTAGGATGATTAAAGTAGAACGATGACTTTAAGTGTGAATGAAAACTTTCACAGCCGTTAGTGGTACGGTTACAGCTAGTAAAAGACTGTGCCCAAATATTAGGAGGAAACATGACGTCCGGATATTTATAGTTTTCGAAAACATAGTCGGTAAATTGTACAACCCGATCATCTTTAGCGGGCAGTATTACTAAAACGTCATTCGTAAAAAAAATAAATGACATTATCAGAATCCAAAAATAGCAAACCAAAAAAAAAAATTTGAAATAATAATTTTCATCTGTATTTCAATTATACATTTTCATGAGTCTTAAACTTTAAATTTTCCTCCACCAACTTTTCCCTAAATGAAATGGACATCCTCTTATTTTTGTATTAGGAAAGACTTCTGCTACAGCACTCTGGATAGTTTATTGAAAATCTATAACAACTTCAGTAGGAGAGCACGTTAGACCAATGGACATGAAATGATGAATTAACCTCGGGCCGCAATTAACTTAGTGATAAAATATGGCCGGACCGCAATTTACCGGTCTTCAACACGTTAATGACATGTCGGATCGCAACTCACCTATAGCCAATAAAAATAATGGATATGCGTTATTGTTATTTTTTACAGTAAAAAGTAACTGGTTCTGTTAATAATTATTTACTTCCAATAATACACTCAAAATCATCGTATCAAGGTTAGATTACTCTTCTGTCATACAAATGGATTTTTAAATGTTGAATTATGTTGAATTCGTGTGCAATTAAAACACACTAAGTATAGGTATTTCTTGTTCATTTTCGTAAAATATATCAGTAAAGTCATTTGTAATTATTAATCTTATTTAAAATTATTAAAACCTGCGCACGTGTTTTCCGTCTCATTTTTTTTATTTAAATTTAAACCCTGTACGCGAATCGATACTCCCTCTCCAAGTAAAATATATAATTTACCCATCACGTAATCTCATTTTTTTTTAAATTAAAAACATTAGTATCAATAAAAATAATAATATGATTTTCAACACAAGCAGCAAGGCAGAAGGGACAGTTGACAAGGCCCTGGGTCTATAATAGGTTTTAATAGTTTGTTAGTCCATAATTTTGTTTTTAAAATTAAACAACAAATTCCCCCTGTCATGGTAAAATGTGTAGTATTTCTTTTTTAATCTTTAACACGTTGGATGAATCTAGTACTCGTATATTTTGCATTTTTGTTCAATTTATTATAATTTTAGCAGATTCTGAGTAAAGAACTGGCATTTGTTTCTCTATATTATTATTTACATTTGTTATTTCGGCTATTTATTTGATAAATATTTTATAAGAATTTCTTAATACATTAATTAGGTAAAGTAACTATTATAAGCTTTGTTTCATAAACCTCTTCCCTTTTCCGATCCGATCACCGTTGCCACGCCTTAGTCCATATGTTTCTTCTATTGGCATCATATCCATCAACATATCGTTCCACAGTTCTTTTCTGATGTCTAGTTTGTTTCGGCGGTGTTCAGGATGAAAGTTGAATTAAAGCTACTTTTCCGGGAGCTTTAATTCAACTTTCATCCTGAACACCGCCGAATTGTTCGTATTCCACAGCCATGACAATTTAGTCTTCAACACTGGATCTTGTCCGCGCTTGCCTACCTTATGTGTTGCAGCGATAACGACTAATTGGCAGCTCTGGTCTAGAGTGGCCGAGTTAGTGATGTTTTCACTGAATGGTTGATTAACCACTATACCACCGGACGGTGCGCGTACTAACCGATTATTAGCCTTCGTAAAACACTTTTTGTGCATCACACGATTCCACGCTGTCAAACGTAGAAATTTCAAGTTATGGTTAGAATAGTGTATTTTGTTTAACTCCGTGAATACTTTTTAGAAAATTTTGATTTTTTATAACAAAATCTTAACTCTAGTCATACGTGTCTATCTTACCGATGCATTTAACCATTCTCAGGGCATTAAAAAAAAACTTTCTTTTCACACAGCGAACATTTCTTCGTCGTATATATCAGCTTCTTTACTTTCAGGTGACCAACCACAGTGCATATACAACTTGCCTCCATGTTTTTCATCGTTTTTTTGATCTATCTTTTACAACAAATTAAATATATAAACAATAAAATATACTCTAGGTATGTTTGAAATCAATAAATTGCAAAATTAATATATTAATTCGTAATGCGGAAGACAAAATTAACGAAATCGACGACAAATGTCGGAATAATTATAATATCGATGTATCAACAACTGTTTCTAATGGTGACGTAAATAAACTTTGGTTGATTGCCTATAGCAACTTATAAGTAATATTATTTTTATATAACATCAAAGTCACATGTTTGGATTCTCACGGGATTTTAAAATACACTGTTCGTTTAATGTTAAAATAAAAAATATTGCCGAACATAGTGCATATACAACTTGCCTCCATGTTGTTCATCGTTTTTTAATTTATATTTTACATCAAAATGAATGTATAAACAATAAGATATACTCTAGGTATGTTTGAAATCAATAAATTGCAAAATTAATTCCTAATACGGAAGACAAAAAGAAAGAAATTTCGACGAAAAGACGATACGACGTCAAATTTGGAACTAATATTATTATCGAGGATTTCAACAACTGTCTCTAGCGGAACTAAGAAAAATGTCAGAGACTGTCTGTGACAACTATTAAGTAATATTATTTTAATAAAACATCAAAATTACTTGATTTGAATTCTTGCGGGACTTTATAATATACTGTTTGTATTATGTGAAAATAAAAAATGACATCTGGCTGACCTGTTATGATAACTGTAAATGTACTAAAATTATTCCGAAAAACTATCACAAATTTTGAACGATTTCCAATATATCGTCGAGGAAATCTCGATAATAGCGGACAATAATTTGTTAAAAATATCAACAACAATGGCCTTTGACGTTGATAACCGTTGGGTGTTCCCATATTTGCCTTTTTTGAGCAAAACATTCAATGCTCATATTAATGTTGAGTTCTGCAGTTCAGTGAAGAGCATCGAATAAATTTGGACTGATATGAATAAAGGCAATGATATGATTGTATTTCGAGTTGAAAATACGAATGTGAATGCTCCTCCGGTGAATAATAACGATGAAATAATACTTTATCAAATTGGCCGATACGTCAGCTCAAATAAAGCTGTTTGGCTTTTTATTTCATGAATGGGATCCAGCAGTTCTTGATTTAGCCGTCCATCTTGAAAACGACTAGCGCGTATTTTTCACAAGAAAAACAGCAATTAATCGTGCTATAAATCCACCAAAAACTACACTCACCGTATTTTTTGAATTGTGTAATTGTGCGGATAATTTTGGTGCTTTTGCACGGACATTACTCTATTCAGAAGTACCATGCTATTTCACATGGACTCCAACAAAAAAATGGATGTCCCGCAAGTAAAGCACGCCAATTAATAATGCATGTCCCGATTTATTCAAATCAAACACCTTGGGGCGAGTATTTACAGTCAATCCAAGGCAGACTGAGTGCTTTTATCATCGACTGATATTTTTTATGTCATCGGCCCATTGTCTTTTCAAGATATACGTAAAATGAATGGGCAACAATATCCAACGTATAAAGATGCATGCCTTGCACTCGGCTTGCTGAAGACGACAACCAGTGGGAATGTATGCTTGGTGAAGCAGGATTGAATTGTACAGCAAAACAAATTCGTCTACTATTCGCTATAGTGTTGACTACATGTTTCCTGACCCGAGCAGAGTCATTATGGGATAATTACAAAGATTTAATGACTGATGATATACTGCATCAACATCGTACACGGTGCAACGAACAACGATAGTATTCAATGACGCTATGTATAATGAAGCATTGATTGCTATTGAAGATCATTGCATTATCATTGCCAACTTACCACTCAGTCATTTCGATTTGCATTTACCAAATCGAAATGCATCAGATTTAATTAACCCCGAATTGAATCGAGAACTACAATACAATATTGTGTAAATGGCAGCGATTGTTGCTCGAAATGTCCCACTAATGAATGAAAAACAAAGAACCATTAACGACCGCATCATGTTTGCAGTTTCGGTAGGACAAGGTGGATTCTTTTTTTTTTTTTTTGCACTAGGTAACACTAGCAAAAAATTCTTTATTTCGATCATTATCGCCGAAATACGGTCAAATAATGGCATCGCATTAGCTGTTGTATATTCATATTGTTTTTTTTTAATAATATTGTCATAATTAGCGATATGTATATAATTTTAAAGGATCAATTTTAATAAATTAAAAAAATAAATGTTTGATTTTTATATTCTGTCATTGTTCACAGCACTCTTCCACTTATACACCACATCCTAACACTTATATTAAATTAGTTATTTTTTTCTAGCAATATTCTTTAGGAATAATTTATATGACAAAACAACGTTTATCGAGTCATCTAGTATATTATACTCTTATATATAATATACTAGCTGACTCGCCAAATGTTTATTAATGTTATATTTGATACATATTTCTACACTTATATCATTATAAACATATAATATATATATATAATGATATAAGTGTAGAAATATATATCAAATATAATATTAATAAACGCAGTTATTTGATAAAACATTTTGTTTTGATCTTCAATATTAATATTTATAAATTATAATGTTTATCAAATATTCAAAATAAATTAATAGTTAACATTATCAGAGTTGTATTGGTAAACATTTTTATGGGTATACGCACAAATAAAATAAGAAACCGATAGTAATCGTAATTAGATAGTAAATAAGATAGATATTTTTGCATACACTATCAGTTTAAAGGAGATCATAACATCTGCTGGTTCTTTATTTTAATATTAAAATTATGTACATGTACTTGTAATACATTAGTTTTGAAAACATTCATGCATTTTAATAAATAATATATTTATTGGCTCGGTAAAGAAATCAATCAATATAAATGAATCCATCGATAAAATTACAGAATAATAATTCGTGCACATTTCATATCTTACAATAGTCACCAAATATAAATATGTAATTTAAACACAAAAATCAGATACCCAGAATCGTAAGCGTACGCACGGGTCTGTCAGGGTAGGCACTTGACTACTCCGTGAACCTTCCCTCCCTTACCAAAACGTTCAATACCATCACAATAATAAATAATCATATCACGTTCAACCACTTCGAAACGTCCGTAAGTGGTAAATACACGTATAAGAATATCGGAAATATATAATTATTAAGTTAAATTAAGTTACCCCATCCAAATTTGTTAAATATTAATTTGTCATGTATGACTACTCCTGACAGTAATGTCTGCGCACGCTTTTGCTCGGAATAGTATATGAGGTAGATAAAATAATATGAACACCTTGCAATATAGTTACATATTGTTTGTACTGTACGTCCAACATCATTGAAGCAATTGGCGGATATTTTGATAGAAGAATGGGACAAAATTCCAATGGAAACTATTCAGGTTCTCTACGAATGTAGTTTGCGAAAAAATTGAAACTGTTAAAAGCAAACGGTGGCCCAACACCTTATTAATAAATAAACATATAAATATAAATAAATATATTGCGTTTATGTTAGGTGTTCATATTATTTTATCCACCCCCTGTTTATACTTACGCGTTCAATAAAAATGAATACAAACACTTGCCGAACAAAATATACACAAAGTATAGTTGTATAGTTTATATAGTTTGTGTACGTCTTACGATGAACTTTATGAATTATTGATAGAAATCCATCCAATTGTTAATTGTTCGACTGTTGTATGACCCCCGTCAACCGCAGTAGCGAGTGAAATAGACGGATAATTTTCCGTGATGTAAGTATACGTACTAATCGAGACGAATTAATGTTGTTGTACGTTTTTATTTGCGGTCGTGCGTTTCAGATTTTTTCGTAGGTATATCGTGTCACGGCGTTGCTCATTCATTTGCTTTTAAATTTTAATTCATCTTTATTCATCATAATTATGTCTATTGCTTTTAAGTAGCGGTAGATAGTTACAATTGAAATATAGATAGATGGTCAACATTTACAATTGAAAATAAAAATATTATTGTAAAAACATGTTAACAGATTTTTTTTTAAGTTAGTGATGCAATATAACATTATACATTTTTTATTTACTATATCTAGTTACATATAGAAATTTAAACATATAATATGGTAAACTGTTTTCTTATGAACAGGACACAGCTTCAATCATACTTGAAATTAGCTGAGAAAAAGTGCATTGAAACGCGATTCTAATAAATTCAACGTCAGTAATTGTTTATGAAATACAATTTTAATATAATTTAATTCATAATTTTTTTCTCAGATAAAAGACCTCAACCATTAATTGTTGAAATTGAAATTTACAAACCCAGATGTAAATTTAAACATGATTCGTGTGAAACAATTTAAAAAAGTATTAAATACCTTGGAATTATAATTAGTAGCAAAAATGGGACACTTTATTATAAAATGTAATCATAAAATTTGTAATTTTAATTATTTTTACATTAACGATAGAAAAATATTAGACAAACTAACGCTGAAAATGGTACATTTTGCAATAACTTAATAAATTTAAAAATATGATATTACTACCTGAAGTGTTATTACAGTTAGCTTAGGATAAGTTTTATTACAAATTATAAAGTGTTAATAGCCAAAAAAAAAAAGCGTTATAAAAATAATCTTTAATAAGCCAAAAATATATAAATTAATTAATTCTTAGACTGGAGTATTATTATACTTGTACGACCGGTTTCGAATTAGAATGACATCATCAGGTTGGGTTGAGTTACGTGTACAAAGTCAATAAAATCGCCACTGAATATGAAGTAAAAAAAGTGTTTAGAAATAATACATTTTAACTATAACGGTAAGGATAAATAAAAAAAAAAAAAAACTCTTTTTATTTCATCCTTAATATAAATTACAGTAATAACAGTTCCTGTACAGGTTTCATGACTAATATATGTGGATTTTGCTCAGCTTTGAATTGGTAAGGTCAATCAAAAAATTAAAAAAATGTGAAATCGAAGTAACCGACTTAGCATAATGTACTGCAGGTGAAAAAGTATTTACCCCTGGGATTGTATTAATTTCGTTTTTTTTTTTAAATTTCGACTAAAATAATTTCCTATAACGGTACAGTCTCTAACAATCAAAGAAGCGAAATGTCGAACTTTGAAAATAGGATGTATTCTTAATAACACGCTTTTCGTAGGGAAACAACTTTATGTTGTACGCTCTAAAGTCTGTTCTAAAAACAATCTTCATCTCCTTGGAACCGAGAAACCACTAGCAACATTGCATGTACAAAGTGACGGGATTCACACGCGTTTTATACGTTTCGTTATAATATTTTTACGTGATTTTTCAAAAACGTTAAGACGGTATCGACGCAATCGTTAGTTGAAGAATATTCGTCGACGCAAAACCACTCCTACGTTGCATATACATTACGAATCGCTCGTTTTTGGCCATCGTCGTCACGTTGTCACGTCGGTTATCCATGGATAGCGGTGGTGACGAATATGTTAACCCCATCACGGCGGTGAAAAGGTTCCAGCGGGCGGTCGCGGACGCGGAGAACCTGGACACGAACGTGTTGCTGGATACGGCCAGGACGTGCGTGGAACAATCGGTGGGACCACGGCGGCCGGGCGAGTCGACGGCCGCGCACCGGACTCGGGCGTTCGCGTACCTATTGGAGTCATGCGGACCCGCTATCGCTGCGGCTACCACCGTGGACGGCGGCCATATTACGATGTACGCTGCGACGGCCGCGGATGCGGGACGCGTGGACACGGCGCGTAAGTGGTATGAGCGGCTGGTTGTGGACTCCGGGGGCTGGGACGCGGACTACTGGCTATTGTGCGGCGCGTTGGACGCGCGCTGCGGTCGCTCCGCCGAGGCGTTGGCGTGCGCACGGACGGCCGTTGCGGTCGACAGCCGGCACCGTGTGGCGTTGTTTGTGCACGTGGCCACGCTGATGACGGCCGCGGCCGTGGAATGTTGCGACGAGCTAGAGACGTCGCTAAGACGACTGGCGATGGCGTACCCGCAGTTCGGCGAAGGCCACGTACTCGCGGCCCTGCATTGGCGCCGCATGGAGATGCCGGACCGGGAGGCCGGTTCGCTGTCGCTGGCGGTCCGCGAGCTGCGTGACGACGTCCCGGCACGGCCGGTAACGACCACGTGGTGGCGACCGGAAGACCGTAGCCTCGAGACTGACGCGGTCGTTCGGTGCGCCACGCTGCTGGCCGAGCTGGAACTGATCGAGTTGGCCACCACGTGCTTGCTATGCTACGGCCGACCGGACGTCCACCCATACCACTACCTGATGGCCGTTGTGCACCACAAGCGTGGTGAGTTCGACGCCAGCGCCGAGCATCTGTGCCGCGTGGACGCGACCTGCGATGCCGACGGCCGGCTGTCCCTGTTAGCCGCGAACAACCACTACGGGCTGGGGTGCCTGAACGCGGCCACGGACGTTTACGCGGAGCTGGCTGGTCGCCGTCCCCCGCGCCAGCATTTTGCGTTAGCGTACACTAGGCTGGCCGAACAACACGCTTCCAAGGGCCGGCACGTGGAGGCCGTGGACCTGTTCTGCCTGGCATGCCGCGTGGCCAAGACGCCCGCGCTGCTGATCGCGATGGCCGCTAGTCTCGTGGCGCTCCGCCAGCACGCCGAAGCCGAGAAGCTGCTGGCCGAGGCCGTGGCCGGGGACGTCGCCGACAACGCGGACGTGTGGCGTTATCTCGCTGTGGTCAACGACGCCGCCGGCCACGCCGACCTGGCCGAGGTGTGTCGTCAACATGCCGATCGCATCATTTCTGATTGATGGCCCCGTGCGTAAACGGTTCAGTCACGCGTAAGTGCTGAGCTGTAGAAAAATACTATTTCGATCGGTCCGAGCAATTTCCACGAGACGTATTATGAAAAATAGTGATAAATGATCAATTTTCAGGAAAACATTATTATAAGTGTATGGCCAGTATATTTGAATTGTGTGTTGTAAACCGGTAACAATACCGGTATTCATATTGTAAAAACTCCGTAGCTTGATTTTTCTTTTTCTTTCCGTTAACCAAAAACCGTCAAATAAAGTGATTAGTGATCGGATTGGAAACGTCAGTATGAGCCTCGCTCACAGCACTTACAAGTAGGCCACGGATTATGTGACTCTATACGAGAAATAATATGAGCTGTAGTTTCTCAAATGGACTTTTCGATTTTATTTTTTTTGGTTTTTTGACGCCATTATTTATTTTTTGATGAACAATAATTTATCATGTTGTATACACTAGTAACTTTAGATAATCTAATATTTCTGGGTTATATCCAGGGGCGCAATTTCAATGAAAAAACTGGGGGTGCTGAAGCCCTTCTATCTTTTTCATGTTCCTTAATGGTTATAGACTGGTCGACTTGAGGGGGCACGTAGGGGGACGGAGTACCCCTTCTAATTTTTAGAAATTTTAGCGTCCCCCTACTATTAATACGTTATAATTATAACGCTTAACAAGTTTTGGGGATGCAATTTTTTTTTGAGCAAACAGAGTCCCCCTTCTTTAATTTTTTCCAAATTAAGCACTGGTTATAGACACCCACAAACCGCAAAATTCAACAGTCTGTAAATACAAATATTTTATCACATGATCACTTTTAGATTCTGACTAAAGCGAAGGATATTATGGTTTTATATTGATATTTGTATTTTATTTGTTAAACACTTTTTCGGATAGAAATACTGATCCAAAAGTTTTTTAAGGACCTTTTTTAGATTTTAAATTGGTATGCGGCCAATTTAAAATATAAAAAAGGATTCTTTTAAATCTTAATAGTTTTTCTGGACGTGAGGAAAAGACTGTCCTGAAATGGTAAAAATACGCTGTAAATAAAACTTTCACATTTCAAATTTTAGTTATTTAGTCATAATTCCAAAAGTAATGTGGCTTGAAACTTGAAACTTTTACTCTATAGCAAGGATATTTTTTTTTTGTATTGTATAAAAATGTATATATTTATACGAAAAAACTCAAAAACTACTATGTTTTTCTATACATAATGAGTAATGAGTATTTAAATGTAAATTAACATAAACACATTTGGGGGTGCTAAGCACACCCAAGCCTCCCAAAATTGCGCCTATGGTTACGTCGTGATCTGTCCGCTCAGTGTAAAAACCGTTTGATGCATGAACTTGAGGTGCATGGCAAATTTGTTTCAATTCAGTTATTTTGTCATTTGTACGAACAACAGTGAAGCACGTACCGTGTCCATAAATGATAGTATTGATTTACCAACAAACCATATTTTCACACCCTTTGTTGCAATTTTACCTGTAGCTGTGTATGTACAAATATAGCCAATGGCAAATCGTCCAACTCATCATTAAATTGCTACAACGGGTTTAATATTAAAACAACTGTGTTTCGGCGGTGTACATACCATAATTTTATTGAAAACGGTTTAAAGTATAATTTTTGAAGAAGATTAACAAAAATAATTAAAACTCTAGCTAATCCATTACTTAATAGGTAGCCCAGTTTAATTATAACTTAAGTATTCAAATGCATAAATATACACTTTTATTGTTTATATTAATTATAATATTATTATTATTATTATTAATTATTATAATTTAATTATATTAATGCTATATTTGCTTAAATTAATTCTATTTAAATATAATATACAATAGCATCGAATCGTTTAGTTTTCCAGAAAATATAATAATTGATTCTATCAATTCAAAATAATGTTAGTTTTTTCATACATTTTTTTTAAAATATAAGTGCAAGGGTAAAAACGTACAAACACAATATATTTTATTTGCGTTTATGTATACAGTATACTAAATAAATATTTAAGATCACATTAACGTAAAATGATTTTACTATATCAAATAAAACACCGATTTTCTATTGAAAAAGTACCCATTTAAATCTTCACTTTAGTATTAAATTATCTTCTCCTTTCATTTTTGCAACTTGTTTATTATAATTTGTGTTATTATGTTATAGAAACGAAAAATAATACAAAATACCGTCCAGCTATAATAACACTACATCGAACCTGTGGATGAAAAAATTTATATTCTAGATGTTAAAAATTCGAATAATCCCGCTGACTAACAGACCCTTTTTTGTACACTTGAATACGATGCGTTTATTTGTATTTTTTAATGATAAATTTTAGTTAAGTTTTTCGTGTTTAAGAAACGCACATGATATTCCATGTATCCCGGTAAATTAGTTTATTTATAAAATGTATTAAAATAAAAAAAACACAATACAGTTATGGGATTCGATATTTGATTAGTTTAACCATATCACATTTCGATATGTTGCTCATTGGTTATAAAACTAACGATTTTTACGTAGTTTTTGGCAAAACGGTACTTGTTATCCAAAGAAAACTTAAAGCCCTTGCAATTTTTTAATAGTCTTATACTGCCACCCCCAAAAACTGGTTGTTAGGCATTTTTGGTACTTTGGTAACATAGATGCAAAAAACAGCTACAATTATTGCTATTATTGTGTTGGCACGTGGCAAATTTCGTTAGGCTGTTATTGCAAAAAACAACTTAAAAAAAAATATATGACAGTGCAGAAACGAGCGACAGTAAAAAAAAAAAAAAAAATTAAAATGGTTACTGTGGTAGTTAAAAAAAAATATAACATCGAAAATAAATTTATACTCTGTACATATAAATCAAATCGAGTTATCCTTCGTTTTTTAAATTTTTTACAATGCTTTTTATCTATTTTTATATTTACAGAGGTAAATAAATACACACAGATAGGATAATAATATATAACATAACTAATATATAGTATATAGTATATAATGTATAATGAAATCTAACATTAGAAAAGCGTTTACGGCTCAGCTAGTATTAAATAAATCTTCTGTGCGTCTGTTAGTGATGGCGTAACATCTGAACAGACTGAACGACTTGACCGATTTACGCTTGGTTTTTCACATAATGACCGGGGTTGACCGGGCAAAGTTTTTAGCTATTGTAGTCTTCGATCTGACCAGTATATGTAGTGTTTTGAACACCAAGTTGGATATGTGTATTCATTTTTTTGATGAACTAGGAAATAATTTAATTTGTTTAATATATTGATTTTTAATAATTATCGGCTGAAGTCGTATTCCTACACTTTATTTTATCGATGAAACGTTGGTTAAAATGTTATGGTAAACATGTCGAAAGAAATAACACCATCAAATATTGGTCGACGAACACGACATAATCGAAATGTACAGTTCAGACGAGGAATTATAAAGAAGGAATAACGTGCGTAAGACATAATATTATTGTATATATATATATATATATATACTAAAAAAAAATCTAAATGCAATTAATTTAAAATTCATTTTGCTAGAATATTTTTATCATAAAATAAGAGAATAATAAAATAATTATCAATAGGTATATCTAAAGTATAAAACAAAATCGCTTTCCCTGTCTGTCTGTCTCAATGTAAGTTTAGCTCTTTAAAACTACGCAACGGATTTTGATGTGGGTTTTTTGAATTGATACAGTGATTCAAGAGGAAGATTATTATTATTATTGGAATGTATTGATTCCCTGAATACCTCTGATATCATCGGATTTGCAGTTCTAATTTAAACGCCTACAATTCCGGTAAAAATATCTTTTGCAATGATTATTAATAAATCCTAAGGTCAAACTTTCAACGTTGCAGGCATTAAATTTGAGCGTTGAATGCTTTTCAAATAGCCAATTATCTGTCGCTCTTTTAAGAGTATCCTCTTAAGAAAACCTTTTTATATTCTCTAGTGACAAAAAAAAACGGTGACCGTTGTTTATAAAGACATTCTGTAGTGTTTAGTATCAGCATTGCACCCGTGCGGAGCCACAGTTGAGTTTAGCTAATTTTAACCACATATCATATAAAATATATTTTCATCATTACGATTGGGTGGATTTTATGATTGCATCCAAATTGGGCTCCGAATTTAAAATTACTACATTAGTTATATGTTATATTATACAATAATCCCAAATAGTGTATGCAGACAAACATATATACTATGGTTCACATTACTACCTTTCGTAAAAAAGGGACTCATTCGCATTGTGCCTACAATAGAAAAAACGAGAGCAGACATGAACAACAAATATAAGATGAAAAAAAATATAAACTTAAAATAAATAAAGATAAAAAGAGATAGGTTTTAGTTGTTAGTAAAATATCTAGAAAGAAATAATACTATTATCATACATTCAATTAACATATATTTATACTAAAAATAATAAAAAAAAGTACTTAAATCATATGATGTCTAATTTGTTGGGAGCATAATAATCCTTTTATTCAATATACAATTATTGAGCATGTGTACATTTTTAGAACTAAGCAGTCTCTTAGAAGTTAAAATGAATGTGAACATTAAATATTGCATTTACTAATTGTTAGAGCAGTCATTCCCAACCGGGACACTGTGAACTTAAATTGAGGGTGCCTTGAAATTATTTAAAATATATTTTTAAAAAAAAAACGTTTTCATGAAAAATAAAATGCTTTGAGGAATAAAACAGGCTACAATATAAAACCTATTGCATTTTATATAATTAGACTTTTTAAAATTATGCCCAAGCTGTGTTGCACTTACATGTTTATTTTCTAAGAATACAACTAAACTTAAGTGTTTATCTTATCCGTGGTGCAATAGTATTCTTGTAACTATTGAAAGGATACTTAGTTATCCATTATTAAGTTTTGTTAATTAATCTTTTCCTTAAGAAAATTTAATTTTTATCAGCAGGTTGTTGACCACAATAATTAATAAAAAACAAATAACAAATATATAAAATAATTATTCTTTCGCTGTACTGGCTACTATAAATGTTATATTGACTTTAACTTAGATTCCCTGGTTCTGGTGCATCTATTTTCAATTGTTAAAATAATTCAATTTAAAATTAATATTTCTTTGGTGTTTTGAATAACAAGAATAACAAAATTTGAAATTGCTATAGGTCACACAAGTCTATGTATTAGAAAATATAGTATTTAAATATAAATTCTTAAAAAATTGGATTTTGAAGAAAAATACATACTATAAACATGGAAAGGAATGTAAAAAGTGTACGTGTTTATTTAATCATATTGTTTTTTAAATTTTTTTGTTTTCAAAATATAGAGGAAATATTTTGAAAAATATATAGTTTTACCGGTTTAATTTCATTGACCTTGTGAAAAGAAATATTAAACTTAAGTAATACAAATCATCTTACATTTAGAATGTATGTTATTATTGTATAATGTTAATTGAATACAGTATGGGTAGTACCGAATTGTAAAAATATGTTTACATGAGAAAAATTTATTAATGGTATTTTAATTGTGAAAATACAGTTTTTTTTGTAATTATAAATTTTAATAGTTATTAATTGTTACAAATTATAATATTATATCTGAATTTGACAAAACATCGATTTAAATAGCTATAGTATAAAACCAAACTTCTATTAAGGGATGTAATTATTAACAATATAATAATAACTAATATTTTATAAGTAAAAAAAAAAATTAACTTAACATTTTATTAACATAATAAAATTATATTAATGACATATTTTATTTAAGATAATTCTCTTTTTAGGAAACAGTTAACAACTATGTTCTGTTTCATGTGTTCTGTATGGTTTGGCGTCATTTTTGTACGACGGTCCGTTAAAATATTTTTATATTTACTGAACGAACGTTTAACATCAACTGAAGTCACAGGAGCATATTGCAAATCAGTAGTAGTAGGTAAATAATGGTTGTATTTCATTATTTCCTTTAAAAAATTTTGCTACGTTCTTTATAATTATGAGCCCCTAATTTTTTTGTTGAAGTAGATCAATTTTTATTTTTATTTTTCTCCATTTTCTCCAGGTATTTGTTAAAAATTGTATTTTCAATAAGATTTATCGAATCAAAAAAGTTACATTTGACTTTTCTACGTTTTTTTGTGGCTATTATAAGCATAAGAAAATGGGTCTTAATAAATATTAGTTAATTTTCTATAGTTTTTAAGTCAAGAACTGATTTACATTTAAGTATAGACTGACTAGAAGATTTTTGTTTACTTAATTCTTCTATAACTTTTTTAAACCTTGGAAATTATCACAATTAAAAACAGTGGCTTCCAACTATGCTCCCCATTTTGTCAATACCGGTTCGGGGGTAACGGAATATCAAATAACAATTCATTATACACTTGAACATGGTACAAAGCTTTTAAAAATACTTTTTTGTGTTATTAATTTATTTATTTATGTCTGGATACATTTCTCTAACATTTTCTGCTACCCTATTAAACATATGAGCTGCGCGTGTCACGTGGATTAAATTGGGATAAAATACTTTTAATGACCGTCCAGTTTTCACCACACATGGCGCAGCATCTGAGAGCATCAACAACACTTTTTCATCATTTCCGCCTAAGGGCCATAGTAATTTTAACCCATCATTCACAAATCGAGCCACTGTAGAATGGTTGGTTTTTTGTAAAACTTTACATATTAAAAGTAAAGAACGAGTCGAATGATTTGACAACATAGACTCAAAAAAAAATATGCAAAAGAATATTATTCCAACCTCTAGTAATAACTATAAAGACTTATGTTTGAAATATGTCATTATTATATAGTGTAGATGTACAAATGTTAAATACAATACATTTTGTTTTCGTCTTAAGAGTACACGATTAGTGTTATCGAAATGTACTCAATTATTAATAAAAAAATTTTCTTAGAAAATCATAGAATTTAAATAACGTTAATAATTGTTACTTTCATTAGGTCATATAAAATTAGAGAAAAACAACTTTTATTGACAAATTTTACTGATCAATATATAAATACATTGAAACTAAATTAAATTTACAGTAATTATTAAAAAACAATAGTATAAAATAATATCTAGGGTTTATAAACGATCTTTAAATTTAATAATACTATAATATATTATATTATAGTATTATGATTTAAAATGTTTCATATAAATGCTAGTTAAATTTTTAAACCCTATAGAATGTCATAATTTTCAATGTTTGGATTATCACTGAATATTGTGGTTGTAGAAATTCCAATAAAGAAATCATAGCTCATAGAATAATTAAAATTGTTTAATTATTTACACAATACAGTGAAAAAAGTTAATATTAAAGTAGTTTTTGATTGAATATTGTACATTTTGCTATTTTTCATAAATTTTTGTCAGTTTTTCGCACTTATAAAGAAAACCGAAGTTCCGCCCCAAAGTACGGACTACACCATATCTTATGACTGTAATGGTCGGAGCTTTTTGTACACATAATATTGATACTTAGTGCGTTTTGTACGGATGTGAGATATTTATAATATTAAGTATTGGTGGTGCCATATTCAATTCGACACGTTCGGTTTCAAATATTTTATCATGATTAGAAAAAAAAACAACTTGATCGGTAGTGAAAAATTCAATACGGTTTCAAACAATAGTTCGAATACTAAAATCATATCAACTCCATCAGTGTGCTTATGAAACGGTTAAAATAAATGTCCGTTCGCTACAGTCTAATGTTGTTGCTTCAAGAGACCGGTCTCGACGGTGTAAAGTTTACATTGTAAATCACAACGACTCATTTTATCGAAACACTATGATGTATTAAACCGTTTTACTACGAGATGCGCGACCAGCATAGCTTTTAGATATTATAATATTAGATCGCAATTTAATTGAATGATGTCGCAGTTTGTCGTCAAAGTCGTTGGCCGCATACAGGTATTATAACGTTATGCACACGCGTCGAAACGGATTTCGGAACCGCGTATGTACCTGCGGAGTAGTCGGATTTTCTAGTTAATCTGTTCGGTCGTGGGATTACATGGCCTGCGCTCGCGGTAGAACAAAAATATTTTCCTCGATTTTCAACGGCTGAAAACCGTTTTAAAGCATAGCCGCTCGCGTTGCTAGTGAACACGGTCAGACGACGGCATTGTCGAAACGACGAAAATGTACGAGTAAAGTCTTCTACACACAAAAAAAAAGCTAAACTGTTTTGTGATTTAAATCACTAATCGATTACTAACGCATTGGTGATTCGGTTATGAGGCTACTCATAATATAACTTCTCGTGATCGAAATCTGTAGTTTGCTCTGTGTGACATGGACGAAAGACATATTTTATAGTCAACATTTATAGTCAATATTATTATAGTCAATATTTTATAGCAATTTTATAATTGCTGCACCATTGGTATTGATAGTGATTCTAGTGTTGAAGATGTAATGATAGCATATCACCATTACAGAAGAAAATAAAAAAAAGGTTTTGGATTCATCCATACCTCGAAAAAAAATGTCCATCACCGATCATTCGTTGCTGCAAGAGAACTAAATCTTTCAGATACTAAATTTTTATGTTTTTATCGGATGTCAAAAGAAAGTTACTTAGATTTGGTGTGAAAATGATTTTCCCTGTCTCCCGAAAGCGTAAAGTTTTACAAAACGGGATGTTTTTCTACTTCTTCCACCAACTTTAAATTAATTTTTTGTTCGTTCATTTTCTTTACAAATGTTTGTACGAAACAGAAAAAGCTTCGTCGAGCAGCAAAATATTGAAGTAACGCAACTTAAAGGTGACTCGACAGTTGAATTACTTGGAACTTATCACTAACGTGTTAGTATCTGGTTAGTAACCAGTAGCGCCGTCAGTAGTGTTCCATTGATTAAAATTGGTAGTGACTGAACGTAGACTGGTTAGTGATTTGCGTCAGTAATTAGTTTTTTTTGAACAGCTCTCCGTATGTAGAAGGCCTAACGGACAACGTTGTTGATGAAACGATCGCGCGGTAATCGGTCCATTTGAAAAACAGTACCAATAGTACATAGGGTGTTATCAACGGAAATAGACGACCGTGGAGTTGGTTTGCGACCGAGTCGAAACGAAAGCAGTGTACGGTCGGTAGAGTTTTGAATAATTTCTGTCACGATGGCACAATCCCAATGGTTGTCGTGTTCCGATGGGACCATAGGCGCAACTATGAGGGGTGCAATAGGGTGTTTAACACCACTAAGTTCAAATGTAATACTCCAATTTTTTTTCAGATCTATATAATCTATAGTAGTTACAATTAAATACCATTTAATTTTATTTTCTGCAATTTTAGCACTCCCAATATTTGGACTCTAGTTGCGCCCATGGATGGGACCAAAAAATTTGATGCAGAAATGACGTGAACGTGAGTTCACGTAATAAGAGAGTTTGCTGTGCGGGGGAGGTTTTGGGGTACCACCGTCATTTTCGGAGTTCAAATATTTTGGTGAAATATTTACACACGTATTGACTTGACGCAATGTTTTTCCCTAGGCACGGTCTCGTGTCCCCCGTTTCGAGAACTTATACCGTTTCGATACAATAATAGGGCCGATGGAAGAGAGCGTGCACAAAATTGAAAAAGTTTTTTTTTTATATACCAATACGACGTGTTTTCCTCCGATTGGTGGTGTGCACCGATATTTTGCAATTCTTATCAATGTTAATGCGGACGAACATACTCCAACGAAATGTTAACTCGTTTCGAGTCTATGTATAAATATTACTAAGACTCGACGATTATTGTTTATATCTGAAAAAAAACCATTACGTTTTAGTATTTTTCATAATTGACACGAATACTGAACGCTACACCGCGGATGTACGATTTCGATAAAACTGATTACCCCGCCTTCGCATACCTACTTGGTTTTATGTTTTGGATTTGAAGTTTTAAGTACATCAACTCTTCGAGATCTTATGTATTACATCGTAAAAAATAATCCGATCTACTGATTTATAATTTACCCTTTGAATTAAAATTCAAGACATCATTCCGAATGACATTTTTATTTTATATATTTATTTTTTGTTTGCTCTTCTGGAGAGCCTTTTGTGCAATGTCAACTGTCAAGTGTACGGTTCCGAGAAACTTCATTGACATTAAATTTAAAATTAATTCGATGTGTATTTTATAAATAAAACGAAACACAAAAAAATAATATTACTGTTATCATTCGAAATTCCTCAAACGCTCGACAGTGTGATTGGTTTTGACGAAAAAGTAGTAACCAAATTTAAATAATAAAATTAACGAAAAATGTAACAAATTATAAAAATATCAAGTAATCTGAATTTTCAAATTTATATTTGGTTCGCAGTTAAATTTTTTAATTTCTTATTTATTTCTTAGAATTTACGAACCTTTGGAAACATTTATAATCTAAATGAAATCAATTTTATACTGTTGTAATAATGTGGATTTATTCTCAGAAATCTGAAGAAATAAGATATGCATATAAATATTTAAAAATCTAAAAAAAGGTAATTTTTTTACTTCCCTTTTAAACAGCACAATGTTTGAAAGATGAGTTAAAAAATGCTTACATTTATGACATTTTTTTTAATAATATCAAGATTTTGTAATAATTTTAAAATAATAATCTAATAGATACGATAGTAGGCATCTTTTAATTACATAATTTAGTTAAATCCATAAAAACTAGTATTTTTAATTAATAGTAATTTTAATTAATTTACTTATTTATATTAATATCTAAATACAAAAGTAAGTTATTATTTTCTAACAATATTTAAAATATCTAAAAGTTATAATAATCTAAGTTAGATTCCCAAAACGAATTATACAACGATAGATTTTTAAATTGAAAATATATTTCAGAACACAATATAGTAGTAAAATATAAGTCAAATTGTGTAGAAATATTATTGATAGAAAAGAAAGGATTTAATTTTACATTAATGTAATTTTTCGTCCGTAGATTTACTCTTAAGATTTTATTGAATTCAGATATTCGATCATAAATAGATAGACACAGATGGTGTTATCCTTTGGTGTATCAAAAATTGTAAACATTGTATGTACTTAAGAGAAAATGTACAACTTTTATAGCAGAATTGTATTTTAAGTTACGTTTTATTAATTTGAGGGTTTTGAAATGAATGTTATTGATATATATACGAATAATCGTCAGAGCTGTAAAACACATATTTTTCATCTGATTTCTCATACTTGTTAATAATTTTAATAACAATATGTTAACATGTATTTATTTTAAAATAACTAAAGTGAAACTAATGCACAATGAAAGTATTATTAATTAATAATTTTAAGAGCAATATGCATCGTGAAACTTATTAGAACTAAATATAAACTGATTATCTTAACTTGTTCGCATTAAGTTCCATTATATGTAAAACTACGAGTGAATATCTCTTAGTAAATTTATCAACACAAAGTGGATCCGACTGATTTTAACTAATATAGGAGAGCATAGCATAGGAAATTATATTTCCATAAGATTAACTTGAAGATTTCAGGTTTAACTAGATCAACAAAATTGTATTCTAGTTCAATATATTTATACTTTGTTTTACTTTCAGTAAATTTCTGACTTGTAATATTAATAAAAAAATTTATTTTCTCAAAAATATTAAGCATAACTAAAGGTATTTATTTAAATACACAACTATAATTGGCGCCTAAATGTGATGTACAGTGAATACTAATTTTATTAATATTTTGGCTTCGATAATCTAATAATATTTTGAAACTCTGATATAAAATTGTTACTTTAATGCATTTAGAATATAAATACGAAAAAGTAATAATATTAAGATTAATTTATCAATAATCGAATTAAAAATAATTGAGAAATTATTGTTGTAATAGCAAGGTTAAAATGTTTTTACTATTTTTAAAACCTTATAGTTTTCCGCAGATACAAAGAAGTTCATATTCAGCATACATTTGAAGTTTAAAAGTGTACCAAGTAACCCAGTTTGACGGTAATATAATGAGCGATGCTTTTTCAATGATTCGTTTAACAAGGGGAAAAGGGTTTGGTATATCTAATGAAAAAAATTACGAAAAATCGGGAGGCAACAAAAATAAATGTGAAATAAAAGTTGAGAAAATTTAGCAAAATGTACATGACAAAATGTTACGTCGGATTTATTTATTAATTTACTGTGAAGTTAAAAATATTTAAGATATTTTATGAACAAATATATTTGAAATGTAGCACCAAAATAATAAGATACAAAAAAATCCTAAAACGTTTTAGTATAAACATGAATCTTAAACTATGGTCTCACAGCACTTATTATAAATCTAAAGTAATTCACTTTATGGAAAAAGTATTCAACATTTTTTGTAAATTAGACCATTACTAGAGAACAGTGATATAAGCATTCTACCATTCAGTAAACGATTCAAGTCTATATAATTATTTTTTTTTTGCATCACGACGAAAAATAAATTTTATTTTTTCGAAAATCCGTTTAACGCTAAAGTTCCTGATTTTTTTTTTTTTGTTTTGTAATTTTTCGTCATTATTTTTCCATTATTTGGAATACTTTTGAGTAACTAAAAAATTGATCTCTTAAATATATAAACGAGATTAACATTTGGTATCAGAATCTACCCTTTCCTTTTAAGATCGTAGTTATTCGTCTAATTAAAATTCTGTGGACAGACACAAACAAAAAAAAATATATATATCATAGTAAAACCAATATATTTCTCGCTTGATTCAGGATCTAAAATTTAGTAGAACAAATTACCGTATTTATAAAACAAATTCAAATGAAACTCGTTTGTTCAAATATGTTAACATTTCGTTTTAAGTGTTATAAGGGATTTTTTAAGTTTTTCTTTGTGTTTAATTAGTTACTGTGAAGCATAATTATTCTCAGTTTAAAATGTATACATTAGACCAGCGGTGCGCAACCTTTTTTGATCCACGACCCTCAAATTAATTTATTTCGATGAGCCGGGGCACTTCCTACCAACATTATGTAAGTATAATATATACTTAATGTATAAAATAATTTTATTCGTATAAATTAAATCGTTACTGTTGGCAATTTCAATATTTTTTCGATTTAATAAATTCAAAATATAAAAAAAAAATAATACAAAATTAATTTTTTATAAAGTTTAAAATCTAAATATAAAATTGTATAAAATACTATACAGAATATATGACTTTTTCATTTAGTGTTAAATTATTGGTAATCCCCAAATAAAATTATGTGACCAATTTAGGTGTTAGGTAAAATTATAATTTTTATAACTGGTCTACGGAAACAAACTGTTTGAATATGTGCTCACACTATCGGTATGCTGCGCATTGAATCGAGCGTCTGTTTGGTTTTTAGTACCATTTTTAATAAATGTACGTTAAATATTAGAAATGAAATGTGTATTTACACAAACAAATGTAAAATATAATAATATATAAATAAATGAGATACTAAGGATGGTTCAGTAGCTGTATCCCGAAGTGTCGGAAGCACACGTCTCGCAGAGAACAAATGATATATTTAAACCACACGCAATAATAACCAAAATAAAATAAATTATTCAACACAATGTCGCACGTACACTTTGTTTCACTAACAACTATCGCAGATAATACTAAACGTGGTATAATATATTATATTATACATAAATAAATAATCTTTCATTTATTATAACTGTATTAAAACTAAAAGTACTTCAAGTCGATCTTGGTTTTCTACGCATACATTATACTATGCATACACAATGCGAGTATAATGATTTATTGTACAAAATATAATCCTTTTAGTCACCTTCTAATTAAAACCTGCCCTTTTTAAGTATATTCACGAATAATTTTATTGATTTTATGACCATGTGATACTTTGTGATAATTTAAAAAAAAAACAAACATTAAAATTGAACTTTATTATGAAAATTATACACGGACTATTATTAGTCAATTTAGATAATTTTGTATAGATTTCAATATAAAGTGCAATATGTCGATTTTTAATATGAAATTCTTACAAAAATTGATCCCAGTGCGGAAAAAAAAAGAGTCTAGGTATATTAAATTTTCCCGATTAAAAAGCCTGTTTGAGTTAAGTCAATAGTTGTATTGTGTATATAAGTATGAAAATAAATATAATATGTTATATTAAATGTAATCGCTTTCCGTTTAGTATTAGGAGTAATACGCGACGTTTTTTTTTACATTTTTCATACTTAGAACCAGGGACTGGAGCCTATAGGTTTTTTCGGTTTTGGTTGTTTAATTAATTTTTTAGGGTTCCGGTTTTAGGTTTCGGTTTTTTAAAAGAATAAGGGTTCTAGAACCGATTAATTTCGGCTAATTCTGATTATTAGAGATTTATTAAAAAATAATATGAAATTATTTATTTATTCTTGTTTAAATTGTAATTGTTTCATTTCATGAAAATAGAAGGTATTATGCATAGTTAAAAAAAAATAATTATAAATATATTATATAAGCCTATTATATTTCTTTGAGTTAGGTTAAGTTATTTTATTTCAACTTATAGTAAGAATTCGTAAAATATTTTGTAGTATTGTGAAATATGATTTGACGAAATAAATATCTTTAATTTAAAATTTAATTTTAATTAGGAATCAAAGTTAATACTTGGCTACTGTTGTAGTTACAAATTTTTTATAAACATATAAAAATAATAATAATAATAATATTACAAATTTACTTATTATATGCATTACATTATTACAGTTTACAATACAATATAATAAAAACATAAAAAGATTTGACTTTTATTTTTCTGAACCGATAAATGGACAAACAAAATAGTCATTACCATAGATTTACTAGTCTAAATAGCTGATTTAAATTAACCCTTTTATAATTAAGGTTACGGTTTTCTTTTTTGAAAATAAAGGTTCCGGCTTCAGTTACGGTTCTTAAATTTTAAAGGTTAACCGATTCCAGTAGTGGTTCTTTTCGGTTAGGATTTTGGTCCCTGCTTAGAACACAATAATTTCTGAAGTTTTTAGTGTTATACATATTGTATGTGTTATATAGCCATTGAGTATTATTATAACGACTTACTCATGAATTCAAGTCATATGTGATATAAAATTAACTAACCTATATTTTATATTTGACATAATACAATATTATGAATTTTTTAACAATATAATTATAATTATTTATACGTATTGTTGAAATGATAAACTTAATTGCGGTCGACGAGTGTAGATTACGATTACGATTATTAGTAATAGCAATGCTCCCGGCCGATTGTATTTTAAATTAACTTGTACTAATACACCTGATATGGCCACAAGGTGCATTGCTCTGCAATATACTATATAACAAATATATTTACGCGCGACGATTACAATGCGATTACGTACCCGATCGGTCACACACGGGGGCTTATGGCCGCTGCTGACGATAGCCGCGGATACGCAACGCACCGCACGGAAACTATACACATTCAATTCGTAGGCGAAGAAAACATGACATTTAAAATTTGTTAAAAAACAGTATTTGTCGAAGCTGGTTATTAAATTTATAATTTCAAACTGACGCTTTGATTTTGAAACAAAATCTTATTTTATACAATAGTATATTGCATAGCAATGCACCCTGTGGCCACATCAAGTGTATTAATACAAGTTATATTTAAAATACAATCGGCCGGGTGCATTGCTATTACTAATAATCGTAATCGTAATCTACACTCGTCGACCGTGATTAAGTTTATTATTATAATATTTATATTTATATTATAGAGTCCACTAATTATTATTATTCATAACTTTCATTTTATTTAAATTGTACAGTCTACATATAGTTTTAACTAATTTATTTAATTATTATTATTTTTTACTCATATTTTTAATACAAAATTGGCGAACAAGATTGCCTTCTACTGTTGGTAGGCAATTGTCGCGACGACAAATATGTTTGTAAAAATTGATATAATATATTTTTTAATGTCTGTTTAATTATTTAATTTCAATCTAGTTATGGTTTAAAAATGTATAAATGTTTATATTATATTAGAAACTGATTTAGTATCAGATATTTAAGTCTACCGAAAAAATGACAAAAAAATTTTGAATAATTTTTATTAATTTAGATAAAGTTTAATTACAATTAAGAGTAAACATTTCATACGGTTTTTTTTCATTACTATATCGTGATTAGTTGCTGATTAAGATTATAGCATGATAATATCATAAGTTATATTTACAATTACAAAATGTAAATAGTTAAAATACAAATATGGATTTGCAAGTATTATTAAAGAATATGTAATATGAACACACGGGCACACGTATACCGTGGGCACATACGAACATCACACTCATTTTATAATACAAATATATTGATTTCTAAACTTTCGAATTCATTCTTTAGGAAACTTTCAAAGTATAACTTGGGCTTTTTACCCGCAGGGATCGAAGAGTTATACAAACAACTCTAGATTGTTCGACCGATTTTGCATACTTCAAGTTCAAAATAGCAAAATTCGTTTAAACGTTAAAAGTTACCCTTCGTCGAATTTTTCAATAAAAAACACGCATCTATATGTTTTATACATCGCAATCATTCATGTTGAAATATAATATATTATTGTATATACAACATTTGTTTTCTAATCCATTCAATTCGAGAAACATCCCCGACACAACGATAATAAAGTGGTACGATAATCCGCAACGTAATTTATTGTATAATTAATTATTTCGACGATTTATTCGATAACCGCAGAGGAGTGGCAGTCGAATATAAAGCACAGTTTATTTTTGTTGAACGCAAATATTTTGTTTTAATTATTCATCGTGATAAAACAGTTAACAGACTAATATATTATTTACCATTTGTTCGTCCATTGGTAGTTTAAGGGGGAGAGGGTAGGTAAAAGGTAAGTGAAAAATTCTGCCTAGACAAACACCGTATATTAACGTAGTTGTTCATGCCAATATGGCATTATTGCATGTGTGTAGATTATCTGTTTTCGTATCGATTCTTATCGCACGTATTGCCGTGCGGTCGACGATAGCAACAGCTTTCGTGTGCTGACCGCCCAGTACGCGCGTGAGATCATTTCTTTCCGTGATTTTTGTTAATGATTGTTACCATTTTCGTGCGACGCATAGCGGTGCGTTGCGTATCCGCAGCCATCGTCGGCGGCGGTGATAAGCCTCCGTGTGCTACCCGCCGGGTACGTAATCGCATTGTTATCGTCGCACGTAAATGCATCCGTTATTTCACGTTTTCATTATTTGTGGGTTATGTTTGAAAAAAGTCAAAGTCATGTTCTCAGTGCCATAAAATTTCATAAGTTCTCGTGTTTTATGGTTTAGTGTGGTGGCACTGAGACATTTATCTTCATTTTGTGGTGTCCGGCGGCCAGAACCTCCGTGGTGAATGTTGCTCTCTGTTCGTGTTCGTCGTTGTGTGCTTACCAACTGTTCATTCAAGTGTTCTTTCGTTGGTCTACAGCCATTTTCGTCAAACCACGTTTTCTGTGTTTTCGTGTCTTTCGTGTCGGCTATCTGGTAAGTGTCGTCCTGCGCAATTAGTATTGCCTTAATTTATAATCACCGTGTTCTAGGGTGGTCATGTACCAACAGCCATTGTGATTAACGTGGTTTTCATTCGCATTGTCTTCATCTGCGCTGTAAACCTTCTATCTTCGTTGGTGACGGTGCTTGGGTGGTCGCACGTACCAAGCTCTATGACTTATTTCTTTCATACGCTGCGGTGTGCCGTCGTAGGCATTTGTCAAGTCACAGGGCTGGTGCGGTCGCGTTAGGATAAAACCAGCCATCAATCACAGTCACATGTGTGTATTGGTCAACCATATTTGTTTCGTTATTTATGTAAAGGCCAACGGGCCTAGCCGTCTTAGGCAAATTATTATTATAGGTTATTGTTATTTATTGTGTGCCGTCTTGGCCACCTTGTTTATAATAATTATAAATTATTATATTATTATATTAATATAATTATAAATTATAAATACACAATTATTGTGTTATATTACTGTAAGCAATGTTTTAATTATTATATATTTTATTATTTTGCACAGTCATTTATTATCATTTATATTTAGTTACCATTTTTTATTACTATTATTATTATTATTATTGCATTATACAGGCCATAGTATTATAATTAAAATGTATTTAATATATTTATAACCTAAAAACAATTGTCTGTTATTATTGTTATTTTTTAATTAATCGGCAAATAAATAAACCCACTAATATTGTTGGGCACTTACCGCGCCAACAGTAGTTACATTGCCGGACAATAGGTTTGAACATATAAGTTGTGCGCATAATATTCTCGTCGTCTTGTCATCATAAGTACTAAACAATAGGGAGGTTGTGAACGAGCGGAGGGTGGTAGTAGGAGTGGAAAAATAAAAAAAAAATACAAATAAAATGACAATCGTACAAACAACGAGATTAAAAAAAAAAATATGTTCGATGAAAAGGATTGCTCTCTGTCTATCTTTCTCTCTATTTTTTCCTTATAGTACCAGAAACGTTTCGTCATTAGCAAAAACATCAGTATTAAAAAGAAAACTTGGAATCGAAACCTTAGCGCCTGTTCCTCTTCTTCTGATGAGGCACCATCTGGTTAGTTTCCCAGCCAGCTACTGGCAAAATAAACGAATTTTGTGTGATTACTTTTCCTGCCGCTCACCGCGAGAATTTATGATGCACTTGATAATGGACGTCCAGGGATTAATTCCGTTTGAAGGTTTCTTATCCTTTTATATTTATTATTTTTAAAAAAGTAAATAGAAAGATAGTGATAAAATAATATAAATATATACTGCGTTAGCGAGTATCCAAATTATACCTCATATGCCTCACGTTTACAGACATTTATCACTATATCGTCATAGACGTCAATTGAGATATGATCAATTGAACATCTTGTGGTGGGAGAATATCTCGGTATGGAATTTGGAAAAATGATATAAGCATCAAGTATTATTTTTAAAATAAACAGATGTAGGAATATATATATATCAGAATTGAGTATTTACAGTTTTTTTTTTTTTTTTGAAGGGTCTTTAATACTTAATACTTTAATTTATTTCTTGATTTTTTATACATGTTAACGGTTTTCAATACATACTTTAACGTTTACAATTATATTTTAAATGTTATATTACTGAGTTCTTATTATTATAGTTATTTTATTAATTAATTATATATTTACGTAGACAAGTCTGATGCCTATTTTAATACCCTTTGGGATGGATTAGAGTAAGATTCAGAAATTGATTTTTATGTATTTTTACAAACAACCTTTGGAAATAAAAATAAAATTCTAAAGGTATATTGGTAAAACATAAAAATACGTTAACCTTTTTTCATACCCTAAGGAGAAATTGAGATAAAATCTTTTCTTATCTCTCTCCTACACCATTAGAAATATATATTATCAAATTTTCAGTCTTTAGATCGAGTGGTTTAATGTAAGTGTTGATGAATGAGTGTATTGAATATCTTCCTATGTAATATATATATATATATATTATTTAATGAAATCATAATACCTTGGAGTGTAAAAAATAAATATATAACCGTATATTATTTTATTATTACAGTTGTCGGATACAATCGGTACTAAATAAAAGTCACTACTCGTTCGATGCACTTCATTAAACAAATAAAATAGAAAAATTTAAAAACTCTAATTTTTTCTAGTTACGTCTTGACGAAATAATTTATTTTGGGTATTTCGTGACTCGGAATTTCAGCAAGAGATTATTCTCTACTCGTATTACTGTACGTATATTTGAAATATCCTCTGACGGGCAATGTTTTCCTTTTTTTATCTTTTAGTGGCAGTTGCCACAACGGTAAATAGACCTTTTCCGAGAATAGATTTTTCAGCACCCTGCGATTTCATTGCTTTGCAAAATTCAAATAATCCCTCTACCATGGCCCACCACTCCATCACCCTTGTGTATCCCGAAATACGGAGTCTTTTTTTTTTTTTTTTGCCGCCTTTTTTTGTATGTGGTTCTTAAGCAGACGATGTTCGATATTTTACACGAGTATAAAAGAGCTCCACGAGTGAATCATAAGCGTATTGATCATCGAAAATTTAGTCCACGCGGCCTCGTCGATCTTATAAGAAATATGCATCAGGTTCACCACGACAACTTAGTCCAAGTTAAAATAATAATAATAATATGGAGATTCAGTGTCGAAGCACGAGTATTTAAGTTAAGGGGAGATATTAAAATAATACGTTACAACCCTCCCCATTTATAACTTTATATGTATTTATGATAAAAGGGACACGGTGTTTTATTTTTTATTTCATATTTTTTTTCGTATGAGTAGTTTACTATTCCATCATTCAACATTTTATTAATTAAATCATCAGGCATAATGGCGAATGACAATAGTACAATATTTTAATATTTAGATACGAATATAACGCCAGAAATAAATAAATCGTAAAATAAAAACCAATCAATAACTACGATAACAAAATTGCATTGAACGATAACGCATCAACGCGAAAAGCAATGACGATTACAATAATGTAGGTATCCTTATATATATAAAAGAACAGGCCTTTTTTATGTACCAATTTTGTGACGACGCTATTTAACTTTTTTCCAATTTTTTTTCACAAAGTTGTTCCAAATACCTTCGTGAGTGTCACCACGTCGCCCGATTTTCAAAATTTTGATTTTAAAGGGTTGAAATTGGCAAAAATAAATTTGTACGTGTAATTTTTAATAATGTTTAATAATAATAACAATAGCAGTCGGCCGATAACGGGAAATACGGTACGGCACGGCGGTCCGAAGGTTTCCGTTTACCTGGACTCTGACCTTTTTTTTGTGTGTGTTATGAATTGTTCCGAGGCTATATAATATTTAATGAGTTGTATAGAAAACACTGACTAAAAATAATAATACATTTCTTATCGAAATGCGATAAACGTGTTACGACCGACGATCCGCCAGACACCGAACGCGCGCCGATTGATGGTTTGTACTGCGACTGTGATCGGTGAACTGTGCGCGTTTGTGTGGTGTTTCCCTAAATTATTTAACTACAATTGTCATTTACAAAATTATTTAACTACAATTGTCATTTACATTATGAGTAAAAACCACTGTACTGCCTTAGCAATACATAATTCTTATTTAAACGACGATGTTATTAATGCATTTTTAGACATCGTAAAATTACAAACATCATTTATTCCACAAAACGTATTATTTTATCAAACACCACTTATGTATTCAGCCGTTGAGAACGTGGATGATTTTCAAATTTTATATGATGGTTCTATTGGAAATGATGCTATTGGGCATTGGCTATGTGTGTATTATCGTAATGAAACTAAGTGCGTAGAAGTGTACGATAGTCTATACCATACGCTTAATGATAATTTATTTGAGATTTTGGATATTTTATATCCTTCAAAATCCAATGTTGTGTTTAAGTCTGTTATAAAACAGCCAGATGGGTATTCATGTGGAGTTTTTGCAATTGCATTTGCTACATCACTAATATTTGGACGTAATCCATCGGATGAATGTTATATTATCGATTACAACAATATGATATGTAAAACCTGGACGTTACGTAACCATTTAAATAACATATTAGTCAGTACATTATTACAACCTTTCCCCACTCACCATTCACATGTAGCCCAGAGTACTGATATTTTATCTTTAAAAAACAAAAAAATAAAAATAATAAAAACAAAGACTGCAATAGGGCGTAAAAAGCGTAAAAGTATAATTAATAAAAATATCAGAACTGCTATGCAAGGTAATAAAAAAAATATTGAATGGAACAATAAAGAAAAGTCTGCTTTTAATTATTCGCCAATTGTAGATTACAAAAATAGTAGACACATTAAAATTGGACTCATGGATAAATTGTGTAATTTTTGTGATGCTTTAAAATGGTCTGCGGAATCCCCAGGACTGTGCTGTTCGAACGGTAAAATTAAATTACAATCTATTGAAGATCCACCAGAACCGTTACGTAGTCTTATTTTTGGTGAAAATATTACAAAATCTAAATCTTTTCTGACTGCAATAAGAAAATATAATTGTGCGTTTCAAATGACCTCTTTTAGAGGAAAACAAATTTTACATGATAAATTCATGCCAACTTTTAAGATACAAGGGCAAATATACCATACTGCAGGCAGTTTATTCCCCGTGCATTCAAGTGAACCAAAGTTTTTACAAATATACTTTGTAGGCAATGACAATTCCGAAGCTGAATTCAGGCATAAAAATATTCCTAACATCGACCCCATAATTGTAATCGAGTTACAAAAAATGCTTCATTTACATAACAATCTTATAAGATCTTTTAAGGCTGCTATAGATTCACATGAAAATGAAAATATGGAAAACTTAAATATAGTTATACATGCAGAACGAGTAACCTATGGCAATCATCCTGGACGTTTTAATGCACCTTCAGTTAATGAAGTCGGTATCGTGATAGACGGTCAACAATTCGAAAAGCGTGATATAGTTCTTAATGGTCGAAATAATACGTTGAAACGTATTAATGAATTACATAGATCATATGATGCCCTACAATATCCTCTCATGTTCTGTCGTGGTGAGGACGGATACAACATAGCTATTCCGAAATTTGATCCCACGAAAAATCAAGCAGATAAAAAAAATATGTCAGCATCTAGCTTTTATTCGTATAGAATCATGATACGGAAAAATAATAGCAACTATTTACATTATTTTCGTCAGTTATTTAACATGTATTTGGTAGACATGTACGCGAAAATTGAGACAGAACGTCTAAATTTTATTCGCTATAATCAATGTAAACTACGTGTAGACAATTATATACATTTACAAGACTCTATCAATAATGAAATTGATCCTAAAGATATAGGACAATTAGTTGTTTTGCCATCCTCATTTACAGGTGGTCCAAGGTATATGCATGAAAGGACCCAGGATGCTATGACTTATGTAAGATTATATGGAAAACCAGATATATTTTTAACATTTACATGCAATCCAAATTGGTCTGAAATACAGGAAAATTTATATCAAGACCAGCGGCCACAAGACAGACATGATTTAATTGCCCGTGTTTTTCATCTAAAAGTTAAAAAATTAATGGATTTAATAACTAAATCAAAAATATTTGGTAGTGCTAAATGCTTCATGTATTCAATAGAATGGCAAAAACGAGGTTTGCCACATGTTCACATTTTAATTTGGTTGGAAAATAAAATCCGACCTGACGATATAGATTCCCTTATATGTGCTGAAATTCCTGACCCAATACAAGATCCAATTTTACACGAAATAGTTAGAAAAAATATGATACATGGTCCATGTGGTACCTTTAATGGAAACAGCAAATGCATGTCTAATGGGAAATGCACAAAAAAATTTACAAAACATTTTACCACTACAACTATAACTGGAGAAGATGTATTAAAAGTGGAGGATTCAGTGTGAAAATTAGTTGTAATGGTGTATCTACTGATATTGGGAATCAATGGGTAGTACCGTATAATCCAGTTCTTCTCAGATTATTCGATGCTCATATAAATATAGAACATTGTAGTTCTATTAAAGCTATTAAATATATTTGCAAAAATATTAATAAAGGTTCAGATCAGGCTACATTTTCTGTAGAAAAACAAAGTAAAGATGAAATAACTTCATATCAATCTGGTAGATATGTTAGTTCTTCAGAAGCTGTATGGCGTATTTTATCTTTTCCTATACACGAGAGATATCCATCTGTTTTCCATTTATCTGTTCACCTGGAAAATGGTCAACGAGTGTATTTCACAACAAATAATGTTACTGAAAAGATAAGCAAACCACCAACAACTACTCTTACAGCATTTTTTGAACTTTGTAAAACTGATAGTTTTGCAAAAACGTTATTATACCACGAGGTGCCAAAATATTACACTTACAACAATTCAAAATTCAACAGAAGAAAACGTGGTATACTTGTTGATGGTTATAAAGGTATAATGAGAGACACGACAATAGGAAGAGTATACACCGTGCATCCGAGTAACACAGAATGTTTTCATTTGCGTTTATTACTACACACAGTACCTGGCCCAACCTCATTTAACCAACTTAAAACGGTAAATGGACAATGTTATTTGACTTTTCAGTCCGCATGTTTAGCTTTAGGTCTTCTAGAAGACGATAAACATTGGGATGATACTATGTCTGAAGCAGTTCTAACAAAAAAATCATCACAGGTTCGAAATTTATTTGCTATTTTAATATCTTTTTGCCAATTATCTGAACCACTTAACCTCTGGAATAAGTATAAAAATGATTTATCAGACGATTTTAAACATAAATTACTAAATAAATATTCAGATTTAGAGTTAGATTTCACAGCCCACGCTCAAAATGAGGCATTAATTTCTATAGAAGACCAAGTTTTATCGTGCATAGGAAAATCTTTATCAGATTTTGGATTGCCAAAACCTCACAAAGATAATATACAAACCATAAGTCGTGAATATTTACAACAAACAAACTACAACATCACAGATTTAATGGAATATGTTAATAACAACAAAACTATGATGACTTCAGAACAAAATAATGTGTTTGATCATGTCATTAATTGTGTTGAGGAGTCAACAGGTAATATTTTCTTTTTGGATGCTCCTGGGGGCACTGGAAAAACATTTATTATTAATTTGTTGTTAGCAAAAATCCGATCATCCGGTAAAATTGCTATAGGTGTGGCATCATCGGGAATAGCATCAACGTTAATCCACGGTGGTAAGACTGCACATTCAATGTTCAAGCTACCAATAGACTTAAACATTACCAATACCCCAGTTTGTAATATAAAAAAAAATTCACCATTAGCCAAAGTATTAACCGATTGTGTACTAATTGTGTGGGATGAGTGCACAATGGCTCATAAATCGGGCGTAGAGGCTTTAGATCGAACATTACGGGATATTCGGTCATCAGATAAAACTATGGGAGGCATCACATTAGTATTTGCGGGAGATTTTAGACAAACATTACCGGTTGTTCCACGGGGAACACGATCTGATCAAATAAATGCGAGCCTAAAATCATCTACGATTTGGTTGAAAGTAAAAAAATTGTCTCTTACTGTAAATATGCGAACCAAATTAACAGGAGATATACACGCAGGAGAATTTTCTACATTACTCTTAAATATTGGCTGCGGAACTGTAAATGATAAGGATGGATACATAACAATTTTAAAAAAACTAGCAGTATCGACAAATTCGTTGGAACAACTGATACAAAGTGTGTACCAAGATATTGGGAATTTGAAAAATCTGAATAGTGAATGGTTATGCGAACGCGTTAGTAATAGTAGTAATAGTTGAACGTGACAACGTCTTAAGAAAATACTGATAGAATGGTAGCATTTTTCAAACGAAAATTTTAATTTCATTTGTTTAAATAGATTTGTATGTAAATAGAGAAGGAGATAAATGGAAATAAATGAATACAGTAGGTTAGTGAAATATGACTGTTGTTATAATTCTTATCATGAAACTTCTTTAGGACTGTCCAAAAATATAATATATAAATATAAAACTGTTAACTCTTCAAAACTTAAAAAAAAAACTTTTTCATGGCACACGTATATTTGAAATTTAACTAAACACTATTATTTTATATGCGTTTTACGAACAAATATGTAAATGTGACACATTCAATTTTTTTGAAAATTCTTTAATTAAATAGGCTTAAACAAAAATAATTGGTTCATAATTGAGACGTAAATTAAACTATTTAATATATAATTATAACTATGTAGAATGTACATAATAACTATTATATTACTGTTATAATAAAGCTGTAACTATTGTTTTAGTCAAACTTAAAACATAATAAAAAATCGTTTAAACAAACGCTATCATTTTATATATTAATATGGATATATATGTGTTATCTGTATACTAAAATAACTTAGTTATTATGTTTCTACGGATAAAACTAATTATACTCCATATAACCGATATAATAATCGTTGAATGAAAACTAATAGCTAAGTAAAAAACGGAAAAACAATGCAAAAAATATTTGTCCAAACCGAGGTTCGAACTAGAGATACTGTGTTTGAAATCTTATAAAAATGCCACTGCGCAAGAGAAATCTTCAAGCCTTAAATGGAACGCCTCAGAGCGAGGTAACGCCGTTCATATTAAAACGTATGGGTATTAAATTTCGCTGCCGCTACCGCCACCGCTACCGCTTCGGTTTGAGCGGACCTTTAGTCATGTTTTTTTGTGCAGGCAGCCGGTTAGCCGGCTCCATCGAATTATAAGACGTTGTCACGTCAATGATCGTCGTGCTTTACGATTAAATACCTCACACACAACTCGCAAAGTAGCACGATTGACGAATATTCGCCGATTACACGAGTCGTATGGGACCGGCTTAATATCAAGGCTCTTTGGTTTACGCCATACGGGTAAGAAAAGTGAGATAAGAAAATCATTAAATTATTTGTATCATACGAATATTTTATTCGAATAATTATTTCATTGGATTGATTCGTTTGAAAGATTTTATTCGAATGATTCATTCGATTATTTTATGATTCGAATGATTTTTAAAATAATCGAATTGATTCGATTATTCAAATAATCGAATGATTCGATTATTTCATTCGATTATTCCCATCACTAGAATTAACCACTACGCCACAACGGACGACAGCTCGTGTGCACGGTCCGCAACTAATCTATTTTAAGAATACTAATACAGTATGGCACAAAAGTAAAACTATGATAAATATTGAATTATATATTATATAAAAATAAATAAAATATAATAAAACCAAATTATGTATCCGTATTAAAAGTGGGTAGACATTGTCTCATTGTCTCCTATGACGCTTCGCCACTGTGGAGATTATTGTTCCGGTCCAATTGTCACCGGTCGATTGAATAAAATTATCCTTGGGTCTGGTCAGTATCTTGAAACTTGGATTTCCAATTACAAATCGTATAAAGGAACACGCCGGGTGGAGTATGTAGTTTTTAAGAGCTACCGTCTCATTGTATTGCACCCTTTGTCTCAACCTTCCAACACATATTCGTTTCCGACGTGCTTAACGCCTTTGCAATGAGGATTTTTTTTCTTTTGATTTTATTTCCTTACATATTTTCGAACCTTAACTTGCCTAAAAAATGCACAAAGATTCATTAATTAGTCCATTTACCAGTAATATAGTATAAACGTAATAAGTTGTAAATAATAGTTAACTTTAGTTTCTAACAGTTGAAGTTAAATAAAACACGGCTATTTATGACACTTAAAATACTGATATTTTATTCGTATAAAAATATTAATCTTATCAATATATTGTATAATAAATATAATTTTTTTACTATACGTTGTTGCGAAGTTTGGTTAAGTATATTATATTTTTTGTAATAATCTGTGTATCACAAGACATAATATTATGTACACATGAATATTATATTATATATAATATTATAATCCACTAAAAGCGAAGAAAAAATCTTAATGAGGTACACAAACTCAACCTAAATAATAACCAACCCATAATATGGATCGACAAGGATCGGGCAATTAAATAATTTTGAGTTTTTCTTGATGAAAAACTAACCGGGAACCATATATAAATAATTAACTTAACCAAGCTGTGTGGATTTGCGTTTTCACATAATATGATTCTAATTTAATCGGTCATTAGAAAATCTTATATAAATAGGTTTTTCCGTGGAACAGTATACTTATGCACAATTGAATTTCCAAGATAGAAAATATATATCAGTTTGAAATAATAATAAAAGCACGTAAACTTGGAAATATAATTTTTTTCGTGTGAATTATATATTTCACATTTATGTAACATAAGTAATTATAAAAATATTTCACTTTTAAAATCATGAGACGCTAAACTGTTTTATTTAATTTTATTCATCTTCTTTTTTGTACGACCTTAACATTAGCTGGACGCAGTTAATTAATCGTTTGAATCTTTACTGTACTTTAAATATTTCATTACATTTAGGTTTAACAAGAAGTGATAAGAGGCGATAAGTAGTAATGCAAATTGTAGAAATACACTCTACGGTAATACCACGCATTATTTTATTTATTTACTGATATACTGACGCACGGAAGTTAATATCCACTCAGACTATTCGATTATAATAAAGCTGTGAAATACTGTACATGGCATTATGGTTCTCGCTGTGCATCGTGACTGAAAACCCGATTATTATCACCAACCCTCCACTGTTCTACAGTTTATACCTTCATTTTTGATTGAATAATAATAACACTTTTTTCTTTTTCTCTTTTTTTTTATCTCGAAATACCAAATAGGATTACATTTACAACTTTAAAACTGATTATATTTAAAGTTCTTTTTAAGTCCGTTACAAATCCCGCGAAATTAATTTTACATCCATGTGATACGGGACAAGGACGACACGGTAATCGCAGTGGTTTTCAATCACTCGATAAAACCGTAGGTTTTTATGGGATGTCGAAAAAACTCCAGTCTGATCCCGTAATGAACCACAAGTGTATAATACGTACACAAGTTGAAATGTCGATAAAACTCGTTACGTTCATTACTTTCCTACGATGTTATACTAGTCGGACTACGGAAATAAACCGTATTTGTTCGAACGGTCCGACAAATACTGGCAGCAATTTCGCGTTACTGATCAATATAAAAGTGCCGGGTTGATTGTTGTTTTGTTTTTGAAAAGTGTATCCTACATTACATCACACTGGAACATTACTAGCGAGATGCGATCGAATCCGTATAGCAGTGGCGTGTATCGGATATTTGGTGAGGACCCTAAAACGGGACGGAAAACGAACGGGAGGAAAAAAAAAATTCAAGTGTACACCTAAAATAATACGATTTTGTGACCACACAGTAACCGACGTCGGGCGACTGACGGCCAAATTGTGAAGTCATTTTTCCGCGCTCTAAAAGTCTGATCCGAATGTCCGGTCGGTGGGAATCATGCGGAGGCGTGCGTTCTGATAGCATATATTTCTGGGTGGTTATCGTCAACTTCACTGTCGATTTAGTAACTGTCCGAACGCATCAAGGCCTTGCTGTGTAGACCTAACCAGCTGCGGTTTATATAAATTCCATTTTCCAACGCGAAATCCCTGTTCCGAAGATCGGAACGTCGTATAGTAAGCGCAAATGGAAGCATAACGCCTTCCGTACGGTTACTGCGAAAACCACCATGCACTATAACTCGTCAATTTAACACGTTCATTGAATTTACATACATCACTCGTGACCGGTACGTGGGCGTCATTCGATTTTCGGCTTTCTACTAGAATGCCTTACGAGAATGCAACTCCTGCGTTTAGTGAATTTCGACACTTTTCAGGACGTTGACATTTTATCGATTTACTATCTATTTAAATAGAATATTTAAAAAAAAATAACAATAATAATAAAATCGAAATCTCACGCAATAGCAGACCTTCGTTGGCGTTTTTCGACTGACATAAAAAGAAAATCAATCATAAAAATATCCGATGTAGCATCAATTGAACGCAGATAACTTAGCGAGTATCTACATAATTTTATCTTACGTTATACGAATGCAATTCGATGGTAAAAACTGTTTTTTAAGTTAATGCTAATTAAATTGTTAATAATCACATTAGATTAAATTACTTATATCTATATATCTCTAATACATAAAAAAAAGTCAAAATGCAATTACCTACTAAATGTTGAAAAAAAAATGTATTTTTATTTAATCTATGAAAATGGTTTACTAAAAATCAATAAATTCAAGATCCCTAAATCACTAAAAAAATTGATAAGTGATATACAATTAAAACGATTTTAAAAGAGTTTAAATTTCAATAATTATAAAAATACAAGTATAAAAACTTAAAAGAAGTGAACAGTCAGACGAATGCGTTTGTTTTTTAATGAAACATCAACTTATTTGGATTAAAATTAAAATGAAGTTTGTTTGTACGTGTTCATATTAATTCAAATCCAGTGAATGGAAACGTGAACAAACTCAAATTTTTAACGTTCCAAATACTAATAATCGTACAATGTAGTACAGGGACAGGATTACTTGAGCATTGTGTGCGCATGGTACACACATGTTGTACGCGTTGTTAATAATCATTCTGATACATTTATAAGTCCACGCACGTCCTTCCGTTGATCGAATATACGGCACAGCTTGAGGTTGCGTGTGTATGTGTATTTTTGTTTATTATCGTTGACACAGATGTTATTATTTTGAACGCTTTTGGCAATGACGTACGGCAACTTCGCTTTCCCTAGCGGCTCATCAATAATAATAACGGCTAGACAAGAGAAAACCGTGTGTTATAGGTTACCTATAAGCATTCATTCAAGTCTTATGGTAAGGATCCCGTCGCGAATTAAAGAGCCGTTTAGTCGGTAAATGTGTGTTGAGGTTACGTGTGAAGCTATATGACATAAGCGCCAAAAGTACAAAAATGACCTATCATTTGCGCCAAGATCTGTAGGACATAAGCGCCAATAATATTGTATACCTGTTTTACCCGACATATGACATAAGCGCCAAAATTAATATTTTATCTAAGTAGGTAGTTATTTAAAAATTGCTATATCTTATAAAAATTATATTATATATTATATTAATATTATTATGTCGATAACAAATTATAATATAAAATTATATAATATTTTAATGTATAAATTGGATGATTTTTTAATCCCACTCTTTTCACGTATTCTGTACGATTTATTTCACCATCCTGGTATTTCTTCCATTGAACAATTTTTTCTTCATGAGATATCTTTAATTTATTGATACGAGGAGAGTTCATAAATAAATATGTTTTGCCTTGTAATTTGAATAATAGATACATTAATTACTATATGAACGGAACAATGAGCCACATAAAATTGATCTTTTAAATGTCGATGATATGATTCAGCTGCATTTGTAGTTCATATAACCTCATTATCCGAAATTTTAGTTCAAATTAATATCTTTTATTTAACCGAGACTCATAGGTACTTTGGTACATTGGTACTTTCATTGGCGCTTTCGTGTGATACGATTTTGGCGCTTTTGTATGATACGACTTTTTTTTTCTCATTTTGGCGCTTATGTATTTCACCGATGTGTGCTTGCACTATTAATCCGTCAATCAGAGTTGGCCAAAAACAAATCGAGATAATGAATATAAAATAAAATCACAAATAACTGATTATCTGGTAAATAAAAAATAATATTTTATTTAAAATATTTTTAGTTTTAATAAAAAAAATTAAAAAAAAAAAATAATTCTAAATAATTTAATTTATGAATAAACTAGTTTTTTTTTAATATTTTATAACGAATAATTAGTGAATAATATTGAATTTATTAAATTATCCATATATTTATAATTTATCTTACACAATTATATAAATATTAAAAAATTATTATGAATCCTGTCGAATAAACCACAATTGCAATAGGTAGTGCTTTAAAATTAAAATAAACCGAGAACCACAACTTCGCTCACTTATAATTGTTAGTTAATGTTTTCTGTAAATACTGAATACTGACATACTGTGATACATTTTTATTAAAACATTAAAGGCTTGATTTCCGATACCACATAATAATATATAATATTATGTATAAATACATATTATGTTATAAATACGAAACACATCGATTTCAATAAGTTCAAACTTTAAGTTATGTACGAAACATTCAAGTTAAATTATGTAGAATGATGAATTACGAATAACCGTATTAATTAAAAGTATTGGCAGAACAATTAATAAGATTTGATAGGAAAGACATTGTTCAGTTTTACATTTTTAAGTTTTATTTTATATAACAAATCATAATGACAAGTAATATATAACTAAAAAAAAAAAAAATAACAAAAATATAGATAGATTATTATTGCTCATGTCGCAATTGCAACAAAGGTATAATAAAAATTAACAACACACGATCGATAATTATTATAACATGTTGCAGTAACAGTGAAGATATAATAAATAAACGAGGGATTACGCTCAATAACGGTTTAAAATAAAAGTAACCGATGCGAACGGACAGCGAATCGAAGGGGAAAGAAACTTGGTGACTTCCGGTGCAATGCCAGTATAACACCGATTGTTGCCCCATGGGATGTGCCAAGTGAACAAGATGCAATACCGGAATTATTCTGACTATTGTTGTCTGAATCAAAAACCGCTCAACCCGTTTGGATGGAAGTACTTCTTCCCTAGTTGTGTAAGTCGACCCGTGGTAAGTCTTACTCCGATTTCGGAAAAAAGTCGAATGATAAACTTGATAAATTCGACGGGGCTTTTATATCTGCTTGATCGGCAGTTATAATTGACGGTCTAGATCAGAGGCGGCCAAACGGTCGATTGCAAATTATTTCAAAGTCTATCGTGTTAGAATCGATATTTTGGCTACTCATACGAAAACTATACCATAGATACTTAATAATAATAAAAAACTTTTTTATAGAAGTTGAACCTCAACATAGAAGTATATTTCTATTAAACTGCGGTCAAGAAAAGTTTGGCCGCCCATGGTCTAGATAAATGCATAATTAAATGATCTTCAAGTGATTTAAGATGATATAACAATAATAATCCACGTTCATGTTCGGCGATGTCGATAAAGGCAAAATTAAATTATTTAAGTATGAAAAGTATTTATTTAGATTTTAAATAATATAATAATAACAATCCACATTTTTATTCGGAGTAAACAAAAATGATGAAAAAAAAAAATCAATAATAATCAAATAAAAAATAATTGAATAAAGAATAATATTTTATTTTAATAATGCCCAACTCTACCCTCAATATTTTAAGGATTTATTTATTTTTAAAAATTTCGCCGAAAATTTAATCAACTATTTATTCCTCATTTATAAAATGTTCCAATTGACAAAGCGGATGCGTTATCATAATATTTGTCGTCTAAAATGCATAATCGATATTTTTTCTGAAAACGTATTTATTTTAACAATACATTCCACTTAAAAATAATTAACGTATTTCCGTTTTAATAAGTCAACGGCAAACCTAATTCATATTGGTTATAATAAAATTACCATTAAATATTATAAACTTTTTGCTTTGCATTATTATTTATTATTAATTATTTGTATTAATCCTTTCAGACCCAGTGTCCTCTTTAAGGCTCGTTTCACACTTATACGGTTCGATTCGGTTCGGCGCGTATTCTATTCGTTTTCGGTAGCCGCCGGAAAAGTGTGAAACGGTAATACGGTGTGTGTTCGGTACCTAATAGATAACTGATAGAACCGAAAGCTCCCTCGACACGAATCGGTTTCGTTCGGTTTCCATTCGGGTCCAGAGTTCACAAAAGCAATTAGTAGTTTACACACATACGGTTTAATTTCGGTTCAGTCACGTTTACGGCAAGGGAAATATTATTTCATTTTCATTTTCTCATTTTAAATTTTTTAATTTACATTTGACAATGTGTGATTCACTTGACATCCTGAAGTAATTTGAAAATTTGTCTTCGTGCTCCCTTAATTTCGGAAAAAGGATATAAAATGCACCGAATTCTACCCGTTTAGTGAGGATAGGGTGTACCCAGTGAAGTCGATTATTCCTCTTTCGTTTTTTGATTCTTCTATAGAGAAATAACATTGCAGCAATCTGTCTTTTCTCTATAGTGAGCATTGTGGTCAAAGTGACTACGTATTCGATGATTCGGTCGTGAAGTCAAACCTTATACTAACCGAGTGTGTGTGAAGAGTTTTCATTCGTTTTTAGGCGCTACCGAAAACGAATCGAATACGCACCGAACCGAATCGAACCATATAAGTTTGAAATGAGCCTAAGAGATACTATATTATTATATTTATTACAATTGCTGTGATGATGTATTTTAGTCAATTATATATATTGAGTTTATGGGAATAGTACCGTAGAATTCGAAAATAGTGCCATAAATGATTTGGGATTTGAATTCTCAGAAATATAGACATTGTAACGAGACAACATATTCCTGAGTATAGCGTACATTCTAATATCGCCCTCAAGGCGTCAAAACCGGCTGATCAAAAATTATCATCGAAACTCATTAGACCAGGTAGCGCGCGATGAGCCGACCATTTAGGAACCCGCATATATACCACCGATTGCTATACAGATATTAGACACTTCTATTGTTGACATAAGGAGATATCACACATATAATGGTCACGAAATCTGCGTTCAACACATTCCCCTGTGCCTGGACGCGCTGTCGATTATGCATATGGGCACGACTGATTCAAAGTAATCATCGTGTCATACGTATTGCCTAATCCATAGTTGCCCCAAGTACTCACATTACCCCGTGAACAGCAACACAGTGTTCCGTACCGTTGAAGAGAGTGTGAGCCGTCGCCGTCCGAGTGTAACGAGCCACCAGCCGACCAGTGTCCGCCCACAGTACGTGAGAGCCCAGTACGAACACTAATATCTCTGTTTAGTAGTGAGTAATAAATACTTAATAATCTATGTCGTGTAAAAATGTGTAAACTCGACAACGAGTATTATATGTAACAATTGTATACCGAATTGTGAGACAATAATAATTATTGTTAGTATTGATTATTATTATTATTATTATTATTATTATCATTAATATTAATTGTTATTATTCTTCATTGTTATTTATTATTCTTATTGTTATAATTCTGTAACTAAAAAAGTTAGCAAAATAAAAAAAGTTGTACAGACTTTAAGTTTTGTTACAACATTCTTATCCGATATTATTTCGTAGTTATTAATTTTTCGAAAATGGTATATGTAAACATAATATATATGCATAATATACTTATTCAAAATTTTAGAGTTATAGGTCAGTTTCAGATTTTTTTTGTTATTACAACCATGACAACAATGTCACTTATAGAGGACCTGTTCCTAAATTCGTAAAAAAAAAATATTTAACATATATCAATGGCCAACAGAATTTCGAAGATCATTCTTAATTCTATTTTATGTAGGAGAACTATTTTCTGGTTCACACGATGTAATATGTAGTGTTAAAAAAGTATGAAGCAGTTTGAATAAATTTGGAAAGAAGTCTTTATTGCACTTAGCAAGAGCATCTGGATTCTAAAAGACCATGTAAACTTAATTTTTGAAAATGTATACGTCAAAATTTTAATTTTACTTCAAAAACGTCTTGATCAATATCATCTGAAAAAAATTCACTTAAATCTTTAATTACTTGGTTATCATAAGTTTCTTATATTGTATTTATTTATACAGTATTTAAAATAATTTCCAAATAATTAAATCAAGAAGTATTTAAAAATAATTCTAAATACTATAAAAGTATTTAAATTCATTTATACAAGTACTTTTACTCAAACACTACAATACTGGCTGCTTCCTACATTACTCGTATAATGGATGAATCTTATTTCTGTTATTTCAGGAATAAATATACATAAACATGTACATCATATCATTAATTAATATGTACATATTTATGTACACACTCGTAAATGTTTTTATTCAGATTCAATTATTCAAAATGTATTATTTTTCGTGTATGTTACATTATTTTTTTCTTAGAAACAGTAAAAACTGAATTAAAATGAATTGAATAGGACTAAAGATACATTTCGTTCAGAACGAGTTTTCGATTTAATCACTATATAATTTATAACAAAACTCAATAAAACGTCTATACAATAGTGGGATTTACCCTTTATGTTTAGGTAGGTTTTACTTTATTTTCAAATTCAAAATATTATTAAATTAAATGGCTAGTCGATTACTTATCGACGAATGTTAATATTTTCTTTAAATAAATATTTCTCAGATACAAATATCCGACTTTGGTGTTTCTAAATTATTTTCTGAGCTAAAAAAAATCATCTCTTCTGATCCGTAAATCAAATATTCTATTCATATAATCGTAGTCCAATGAAGAATATTTAACGACGAGTACTATGGACATATTTGCTGTCTAATTTTGATTAGGATCCGATTATTTTTATTTATTCATAATTACCAGTATCTATCCCTTTTTTTATTATTGTATATTAAAATTATTTTTTCTTATTTATATTTCTAATTATACATTTCGTTTAATACGTTCTTCAATGCAGCTTTAATATCGTACCTCGTTTTGTATAAGCAGTCAACTTTTTTAGCAATAATTTTTGTCTGTAGAGTCCCGGCAACGGTATTTTCGTTAAGATCGTGTACGTTATGTATCTCCATAATATTGTTCCAATACGTACGTGTGTATGTATTTGTGTATGTATTTATTATCATTGCATTATGTTAATGTCTCAGGCAGTGGCGGATCCACGGGGGGGGGGGGGGGGTCAAACCCCCTCCAAAATCAGGAAAAATATATATTAGATTTAAATGATTGTATTATATTACATACTATTATCTTAATTCATTATCAATCACTGACTTCAATGTTATAAAAAATATCCCAAGGGCAAACATTTTTTAAAACCTCCTCCCAAAAGAAAATTCTTCCCGCCATTGGCCACAGGTCTACTGGCGTCCCGTCGACTATCTGCGTAAAAACTTTACGTAACCGCACGAATAGAATTATGTATATACCTATAGCCGGTTCAATAAGTCATTTTTTCTAGGGAAAAATCATCGGTCTATTATGATGATAATCATACGTTTTCACACATACCAATCCTATCGTTCTCTAGGAAATTACTAACTAGTAATCTCTAATTCTCCAGTCTTGAATATAAGTAGGTACGAAATTCCGCATTACGATTACAGCAGGTGAGAAAGCACGTTGGACAACTGTGTTCAGTGATTCACCACAACACTTCCGGCGTATTAAGTCTACACTATCAACTGTTCTAATTACTAGTAAAGTGCGATAAAATCACGTATCTTTGGTTTATGGACGAGCGTTTCTGTTTCCCACGTAAAGTTTGTAATAATATAACGAAAGTAGCTGACAAAAAATGATGGGTCTGTACTACAGTATTTCTGTGCAGGCATTATTATATAGTACGTAAATCGATCATTATCGACGCTACAGTCGTGGCTGAAAACGCATTGCATTGAATACGATTATTACGAGATTCAAAACATAGTGATTGCGGTGGACTTAGGTGTTGATTACAGGGATTTAAAGTTTTGCTGTGTAAATAAAATCTTATTTCCACGGGTCGACAGACCACCTGGCGGTTGCTAACGGTACGGTTAGTGGTGTATTGGAGGGTATACGCGGGTATACGCCATATACCCGCATCCCTATTTTTGGATTTATGCATATACCTTTAAGAAAATTCGTCTATCATGGATATACGCTAACTAATCATTCGTACATAATGGATATACGCAAACTTCTAATTTATCATCACCATTAGGCATACATTATACAACAACAGAATAGCATTTATTAATATTATATACTATAGCCACTATCCAAAAATAGCCTCGTGCCCGCATAAACTTCAATTAAATTTCCCCCGACTTCAGGTATTTGCGGAGACGGTCGGAAACTGCCGAGCGTTTACATACTATAATATCAGAATTTAAACAATACCGGTGGACGCGTGCGATATTGTATTGTCGATCGGATATTATAATTTTTAAAAATACATCAACAGTCAAAAAGTTCTGTTTATAAATTTATCACAATATTAACAGATCTGTCTACGATGTTTTGGATAGATTGTGATTATTAATTATTATATTGTTGTCAGTTTGTCACTTAGTCAGTATTTATTTGTCACATGTTTGTGTAAATTATTTTAAATTAACACTAAAATATTATTACACATAATAAAACATTAGGTTTCATGAAAATAAATATTAACATAAATATACAGTTCTGCGATAGCAGTCGTTCGATGCACACGCACGCCGTGTATGCTCCGTTACTAATGCGTTTTGTTATAGCTATCTTAAACATCAGTGCTCTTTGGTATAAAAGGTGCGCAATTATTAAATTATACGACTGTTTATATTTAAATTACCCTTTAAGTTTTTACTTAACTTTCTTGTTCGTCGTTCAGATTATAAATTATATTTATATTCAACAACCGGCTAGTGCTATATACTTCGCATACGTCGTCGCTCTTCGTAGGTCGCCGCGGCGACCTTGTTATTGTTATACATATATATATATATATAACACTCACCGTCGGTTATCGCTGCCTTCCCGTTTTTCTGGCTCCGTTATCTTAAAACGATAAACCCCGTTAGCATAGTATTTTTTAACTCCAACAAGCCGGTCAGCCCGATTAAACTTAATAAAATAACAACGAACTCTTCTCCAAGTAATGAATGGACTATACAGAATAATAATAAAAGGAATCATTCTGACTTATCTAATCCTACCTCACCTCAAGCACCGGATAATAAAGTACATAAAAAATTATTCTCGTCTTCAAACCGATTCGCAGTTCTTTCCCAAACCTCAAACTCAGACAATAATCCTACGGTCGGTCCGGACGCTATTCTGGACACAAACTCTAATCGTGAAGATGACTCAATGGATTCTATTTCAATTAAACCTCCTCCTCCAATTTTTGTGCGTGGAGTTGAAGACTTTCCAGAACTATGTAAAAGACTAATTGAAAAAATCGGCGTTGAAAATTTTGTCTGTAAATCTTTTACTGACCGTTCAATAATCCAAACCAGCACTCCCGATGCCTACAGATCACTTATCCTTTTTCTGAAGGAGGAGAAGGCTGAATACCATACCTATCAATTACAACAAGATAAGCCAATACGTGTGGTAATTAGGAATCTACATCCAACAACTCCAATTAGTCTCATAAAATCTGAGCTAGAATTCCTTCATTTTGAAGTGAGATCTGTGACCAATGTTCTTCACAAAACAAACAAATACCCTCTTCCGCTCTTTTTCATTGATCTCGAACCCGTCCCTTACTCAAATGACATATTTAAGTTGACGTCTCTGCTTCATACAAAAATTAAAGTAGAGGAACCATTTAAGACGAAAACAATAAGCCAGTGTGTGAATTGTCAGGAATATGGTCACACAAGATCGTACTGTGGTTATCCGTCACGCTGTGTTCGTTGCAGCGCTTTCCATCCATCATCTGATTGTCCAAACCCACCTGGTACTTCGCCGAAATGCGCGCTCTGTCAAGGCACTCATCCGGCCAGCTACAAGGGCTGTTCAATATACAAGGACCTCCAACGTCGTAAGAAACCCACAATTAACTTTCCATTTGATAATGTTAGAGATAAGTCACGCGTTGTTCAAGATAGCCACCCTCCAAATCGTACACATACCCATAAAACCACATATGTGCAGGCCACTTCAGGCCAAAATGATAACCGCCCCTCTCCCCCTGCAGCTCCCGACGTTAACAACTTAATGTCCAGCTTTCTGCAAGAATTCAAAGCTTTAATTAACCCTCTAATAGCTCTTCTTACCAAAGTAATATCCTCTCTTCTTGATAAAAAGAATGACTAACAACACTTTCACAAACCAATCTCTCACAATACTTCTTTTCAACGCTAACGGTTTAAAAAATCATGTAAATGAGCTCCAATTCGTGCTTCACAATAAACGTATTGACATTGCGCTCATTACGGAAACTCATTTTACACAGTATTCAAATTTTTACATTCCTGGTTATAAGCTGGTGAAGGCTAATCATCCGGACAATACTGCTCACGGTGGTATCGCCATTTTCATCAAATCTTCAATAATATTTCAAACTCTTCCAAATTACTGTTACGATCACTTACAATCGTGCACTGTACTAATACACTTAAGTAATATTCCTGTGACAATATCAGCATTATATTCCCCTCCAAAACACAAAGTTTCAAATGTAGACTTCCACAATTACTTTAGTACCCTTGGCAATAATTTTATTGTGGGAGGCGACTATAATGCCAAGCATCAAAGTTGGGGTTGTCGTTCAAATAATCCTCGTGGCTGTGTTCTTCATACCTACGCAAGTGCAAAAAACTTAAATGTACTTGCTCCTCCTGACCCTACCTATTGGCCTTCTTCTCCTCGTAAAAATCCTGACATACTCAATATTTTTGTCACAAAAATTCTCTCCAGTCTGCACTCTTCTGCTATTAACCTACTGGATCTTAACTCCGACCACTCGTCAGTCCTATGTACACTCAAAACCTTTCCGTTAACTCGCTCTGCGCCACCTAAACTATTTAATCCCTCTACCGACCGTTTAAAATTTCACAACCTCGTAAATCAGGGCGTTAAGCTAAATGATAAACTTAAATCTACCAATGACATTGATCTAGCTATAAATAATTTTACAAATTTGATCCAGTCAGCGGCTTGGTCATCCAATTCACACACACATCATCCTCTAAATCAGACTTCAGTTCCTTCTGATATTCGTCTATTGATTGCAGATAAGAGAAGGGCTAGAGCTCTTTTCCAACGTACTCGCCTTCCCTCTCTTAAACATAACTATAATAAACTCTCAAATCTCCTTAAAAAAATGTTGGCCAAACACAAAGCCTCTTTACTTGAAAAATTCTTGACGAATCTGTTTCCTAATGATGGCAGTCTTTGGAGAGCCACTAAAATAACATGTAAACTCAATTCTCCTAACGTACCAATTAAATAATCAGATGGATTCTTTGTCTGCACCGACTGGGAAAAAGCCGAATTATTTAAAGATTTTCTTCATGAGACATTCCAACCCCATCCTGAAATCTTCTCTCTTAAAAATAATCTTGCTGTTGCCGAGTCTCTAAATTCGCCTCTTCCTGTTTCTCGCCCTGTAAAACACTTTTCACCAAGTGAAGTCAAATTTGTTATTGATAAGTACCCACAGAAAAAATCTCCAGGTTTTGATCTCATAACAGGCGAAGTGGCCAGATGCTTACCAAAAAAAGCTATAATACACCTCACCCACATTTTTAATTGTATTTTAAGACTTTCTTACTTTCCAATATTATGGAAATTTTCAACTATTATTATGATTCCCAAGCCTAAAAAACCTCCAGATACCGTATCTTCCTTCCGTCCTATTAGTCTTCTGCCTTTTTTCGCAAAAATTCTGGAAAAATTGATCCTTAAGCGCATCTTACCTAGTATCTCAAACTCGATTCTACCTGATACCCAATTTGGCTTCCGTTCTGCCCACTCTACCATTCATCAGGTACACAGAATTATCGATGCCATCTCGTACTCACTCGAAAAAAAACAGTATTGTACTTGTGCCTTCTTAGATGTGTCACAAGCGTTTGACAGGGTATGGCACGATGGTCTTCTTGTCAAATTAAAAAAAATCTTGCACCCTGTATTTTACCTAACCATTAAATCATACCTGTCAAACCGTCATTTTCAAATCAGATTCGGTAATGCACACTCAACTATATCCAATATTTCAGCCGGTGTTCCCCAAGGGGGTATACTCTCTCCCATACTTTATTACATTTATGCTGCTGACCAACCTATCACACCAAACACTTTAGTAGCTGATTATGCAGACGATAAGGCAATAATATCTATCAATTCAAATCTGGAAATAGCTTCATACAATCTTCAAAATCACCTAACCCTTATGGAAGACTGGTATACCAAGTGGCGAGTTAAAGTTAACCAGACAAAATCTATCCACTCTACATTTACACTGCGTCTCTCTCCATGCCCCGAGGTATCTATATATGGTACTCAAATTCCTACTTCTTCCACTGTCAAATATTTAGGACTTACACTTGATCGCAGACTTACCTGGGCTCCTCACCTTAAATCTAAAAGACAAAATTTAAACCTACGGCTGCGCTTGTTAAAAACTTTCTGCAATAACAATAAATACACAAACATTAAAACTAAACTTCTTATTTATAAATCTCTAACCAAGCCCATCTGGACATATGGCATACAGCTCTGGGGTAATGCAAAAAAATCCAACATCAACAAGATTCAAACTTTTCAAAATATTGCGCTAAGGAAACTACTTAATGCCCCACCTTACGTCTCCAACCATTCTATACAACAAGACCTCAGGATGAATTCCGTCAAAGACGAAGCAAAAATTTATTATAAGCGTTTTCACAGTAGGTTACCCAACCATCCTAACTCTTTTATAAAAAATCTGGCAATACCTTCGATTCCGGGTAATCCCGCTAGGCGTCTTAAACGCAACTGGTGCCGTGACCTGCTAAATGCATGACCCCTAGAAAATCCTCTTACTAATCTGAAACAAAATAGGTAGTGTCATCATTAGGTGGCTTCTTCCGTCATATTTTTCATGTTTTTATTACTCTTATCAAATTTACTTATTGTTCTATGAATAGATTGTAAATATCTTGTAAAAATAAAAAAAAAAAAAAACATAAATATTATGTTTCATAAATGATAAATACCTATGAGTTAATAAAAGATAAGTTTAAAATTTAGAATTCCATATCAGGCGTGAATCCAAGGGAACTAAGGGGGCGCGTACCCACTTCAAATCCCCAAAAATACTTTTGTTGAAATGTACACCCCTCCATCTTAGGAAAAATGTCTGGCGGGGGTATATCCCACGTCTCCATCATATTATGTAATTTTGAGTTTAGGTAGGTAGAACATTTTTTTTAAGGGGTTTAGCCCCCTCCTCTCCCACCAATAAACGCTCATGTGCTAAGCGTATACCTTAGAAAAAAAATTACGAATACACCACTGGGTACGGTGTAATTGTACACGCACTAATTCCTGTGAAATGAAAAAACAAACATACAAATTAATATAACCGGTTAGCATTGTTGTCGAAAACCTTAGGTAAAACCGATATCGGTCACCAACACAACATTGTTCATAATAACATATTATAAGTAGTAACAGGTAAAAAATATAACAATACTCGTAGTATTAATACAAATTATAAAACATCAACAATTGAATTTTCGATTATTTAATTTGTATTAATAATTTTAACGTAGTGTATTGGCGTCCGTAACGTTGTACGTAATAATATCTAGTAAAACCTATTGAAACTAATAATTCAGTTTGCTTTGAAGAAAAAAAATTAAATATATAACTGGAATATAGTTTTAAAAATAAAAGTTCACAGTGGAACTTTTTGTAGTACTAACTGATTTATCCAAATTCACTCGCGTTAATTTTTAATTATATTTAATAATGGTTTTTATTATTTGAAAGTACAAAATCACAAACATGGAGTATAATATTATCAAAATTAGTTAAGTAATTTGGTGTACGATTTGTATTAATTATGTTCTCATACAATCCGCTAATAATGTTTGTGCTTTTCCTACAATTGTTGACGGTTTGAAAGTACACATTTCGCTATTAATATAGTAAAAACTCTCTCACTTTCGATGCTAATCTACACTGTGCAGTCTCTTCCAGAGTTATACTCCAATTATTGTTATTCTTTAACGATCATTTTGCTTCACATACTTTTCGAAATGTTGAACATTTCTTAGTTATTTCATTGAAAATTGATTAAATACCCTAATTTTATTTTGGTCAGAATAACAGAGAAATAACAGTACCATCTCTTTGATAATGGAATATATGATAAATATGACCTTTTGAACAATTATACAAATAGAGTGTAACAAAAGAAAATAGTTCGGACATCTATGGTGATTAAAGAATCGTGGGTGAACTGTACAAGCTGGTAGACATTGGTTTATAGATTTGACTATATTTTCATTCCCCATTTATTCAGACAAATAATAATTATCATTTTTTGAAATATTCATTAAATATGATACAATTGGGATTTCAATTTAACGGAGAGGATACGAATGTATTAGGCTCAAACAGTGTTATGAGTGACGTCCAATGCCCTAAATTTTTTTCTAATCTTAAGTATCATTAATTTCATAGAAGTTAAAAATAAATCACATTATAAATAAAAGTTTATTTGCAAAAAAAAAAAAATACATCAGGAATTTAAATTTTTATTCTTAAGTATTCATTTTTTAATTGTTCAAACATTTCGGAAATCATAATTGTTTGAAAAATTATAAGTTACAGTAAAATAAAAAATTCAAAAATAAGTTTTTAATTTAAAATGTTGTTCAACTTGTATACATAATTTTTTTTATTTTTATTTGTATTTTATGGCAAGAAATGTAATAGGTAGAAAAAATATAGATAAATGTAGTGTATTTATGTTCAATTCAAATAAGTTCCATTGCTGATTTAAATAATTACACTTATGTATTTGTATATTTACGTTATTACTACACTGAATTGTATCATATCAAATCAGAAGAACAAACAAACAATATTATTTCAACGTAGTATGATATAACATATGTAATTCAGTTAAAACTTCGTTATGGTTTTGTAATCGTAATAATCTAAATGAGATACAATGAAAAAAAGTTAAAAAAAAATAATAATAATGACAGTAAATATATTACAAAATAATATTATGTATGATTTTCAATGAAACGTTTATCAAAATTAAATTATCTTCGGCCAAAAACTAAAAATGACAAATATCAAAGTTTTGTACATCATATTCCTCTATGGAACACCATCATCATAAAATTTAATTTGTATGGAAAACCCATCACGCCTATACGTGAACAATATTGGAACCCGTTTAAAATTATATTACAGAAGTAAAACATTTATAATAGGTGTATTATAGGTATTTAATCTTATTTATTTAACGTTTAATTTATTGTTGGTAAATTTATTTCTCGTGAGATTCACATTAAATTATCTTCATAATTAGTTGATGTCACATCTGAAATAAAATTTTAATCAATTTAATTTATGTTTGTTTCATTAAATTTTCAAAAAAATAAACTCACTCATTTAAATTAAATCACTTTGATAGTCAAATTATTTCTTAACATTAGGTTGAAAAATGTACTTGTCTTAGTTACAATTTTTATTCAAATTTAAATTAAAATACATTTTACAAACATTTTTAGTTAACTTCATAATTTTACCTTATATATTGGAATAAAGTATTTCAATGGTTAATTATCATATATCTTAACGTATAACTTACCTTAATAACTATCTTAAACTTATCTTACCATAACGTATATCTTTTATATAACCTCTGAAACATTTCTCCGATACAATGCGTGGTGTTTTTTCCGTCGGAATATATAATGTGAATATATAGATTGCAAACTTTGAAAAATATATCTATTGTTTTATACTAAAATATGATTTTTATACTTGTGTTTTAATAAAATAATTGCAAAGCCACTAAATTATTAAATTCAAATTTAAACATTTAACATTTTTCGAAGCATTTGTCTTTGTTTCGTAGATATAAATAAAAGCATACAAGAAATTCAAAGAAATACACGTGATATTAACTGTTGAACATTTTTGAAAAATTATTTTTATATAGTAACCATTTTTTATTAGTAAAATACTGTAGTTAATTATTTACAAGGTTTCATTTAAAAGGATGATTAATTTGTTAGATACAACAATAAGATTAATCTACACACAATCACATTCCGACTATGAGATGTTTATACGAGTTTCAGAGACCACTATCATGACAATCTTCCTTGGACTGCAATTTAGTTGATGGATATAGATTCGATTTGTCTAAACTACAAACAAATTAAAAATTATTACTTCATATTGAAATTCAAAGATATACTTCTTCGTTTGAGTATTTAATCCTGATGAAGTTTTTAAATCCTCAATATGAAATAGGTTTAGGTATATCACGTACGAACAGTTATCTTCAAATAGTTTTCAGTGGTTGGGCATGTTTAACTTGATATTAAACTATTAACTTCTAACTATTGACAAAAACTCAAAGCTTACAAATTTTGTCTTTATATTACATTGACTCGATATAATATACAATGAAGAATAAGTCGAATAAATGTGTTTTAGTTTATGTATAAATTAGTAAATGATGAATTGCGTACCATTCTCTACATTTAAAATAAATTGGTATAATTTTTAACGAAAATGCAATGCTAATCATATGAATTATGAATTTTTTTATTTTAATTAGCTGTAAAACATTATTATTTCAATATTGTTATTTCCAAGTACTATTTTATTTTGTGGTAACCATACATAATTTACTTTAACTTTTAAATGGTCGTCTAATATTCAATATCTGAACCTCTTGTGCTAAGCTATAGTTTACTTTTTGTTAATAATTACTACTATGAATTGAACTGTAATTATTTTAATTTACTTATTTTTTCAAAATAAATCACATTTGCATATTCTGAAATGTTTTAGTTGAAATCGTTACTTATAAACATGGTTATAAGAAAAAAAATGAATAAACAAAAAAATAATACAACTTTACAAAATTAAAATTTATCCCAATAAATTACCCTTTTGTACTGTATGCTGATGTACTTGTTTACAGTTCAAACATTTTGAAATATTTAAATCAAATTACACAGTTGTTGATATTCGTATACGTTTTTTGACTATGCCAGCATTTTGTTTTAAATTTGTTATATTGAGACAAAATGGTGTATATCATGTTATATACATTCAGAAGTTTATAATTTTATAAATACAACTATTTTTTATGGTTATAGCTTTAACAATTTCAGCAATTTAAAATTAAAATTAATGTTAAATTATAAAAATTATATTATTTAGTAATAACAATTTTGAATTAAGTTATAAAACGATTAACGGTAGAATCAGTTATCTATAAAGAGTTTTGTTATATTTCTTAACTATACTTATACTTTTTGTTGAACAAACATTTAAAAAACAAATTCTCAACAGAAGATTTGTTTAATAGAAATCATAAACAAAAACCAAAACATATTTTGGAAATTATGCTTGAAAATATGAATGTAATATATTTTTGTACTGTTGTGTCTTTTAGTGGTATTTTTTTAGATACTTATTATAAGCAAAATATTAATAATTGTAAAAGCTTTTAAGTTAATATCAATTAAAAATATCTTTTTTTCTCTAGGAAATTATATTAATCTACTGTTTGCTTTGCTAATCAGTATAAAGATTATTATATAATTATTATTATTTTATTATTCATTTTTTATTTGAAATTAAATATACTCAATGTAACTTAGCATAACACTAATTTTGATATTTTAATTATTGATTTAAAATAATTTCAAAATATGGATACGCAATATTGATTTCATATATAAATAGTTGATTTTTAACTTCGTTCTAAATTAAACTAATTTTAAATAAATGTATAACATTAATCAAAAGTCATTTCAATTGTTTAAGTACTCTTACCATCTCTTGAAAATTACAATTTTAATTTTTTTTTCATAAGCACTAAAAGTTTTTAAGACTATGTGATTTATTCACCAGTAAATGAGCCTCACACAAAATCATTTTTTTAGTGTGATGATTTATCGTCAGTTTTAATTTTAAAATGACAACACATTTCTGACGTTTTCACTCAAGTTAAAAAATATTTATGGTAATGCTATATTACATGAGTAAGGTAATTCTATATTTTTAGCTTTTTCTCTGTGCATGGGATCATTTTCTTATTAAATAAAATAAAATGTAATAAAAATATAAATCAGCTCATTTTTATAGAAAATCATGTATGAAATTAATTAATTTAAATAGTACAAACTTGATGCATGCTTAATGATTTTTTTTGTAAGGTATCCCCAAATTATTATAAAAATAGTATTAAATGATAAAGATTTTTACTAAAAAATATAAATTTGAAGGTTAACCTTTCAATAAAAAAAATATATAAAGTTATATAAGTTATATAAACTATATATGCCATTTTTCATTTCAAAAACGTTAATTTTTAGTTTATTTTGACTAGATTACTAGTATTTTGATGTTCATGTGTAGTGTATTTAAACTCAATTAAGTGATTTTCTTTTTATATTCCGATTCTCCACTAATTGCCGTATTGAAGAGACGACGGACAATTTTATGACGATTTCGCCCCTTACATACAAATAAGGTGACAGTAACGCACTCATATTTGATGATCTACCCAATGAAGTTATAGAATCTAAGCGACAAAGGGCAAATATTAGCTTCAGTAAACAACTCGATTTGTTTTGTTTTTGAAATTGTATTCTTATAATTTTTTCGGAAGACTCATAAGTTCGATTCACACATATGGGTCTAGACAGTAAAATAATAAATACGACGAGAAAGAAGCTTATGGATTACACTAGTAGAACCATTAAATTATAATCAAACGAATATTTTGAAATAAATTGAAAATTTGATTTTTTGTTGCGGTTTCATTTTGTGTGTTCAATTAGGACAACTTATACCCACATAGTTTATATTTACGTATTTTATTTGGGAAATATATCATCAAAGTTTTGCTATATAGATTTCTGTATTATTTAATATGTAATTTCAAAATTGCTGCAAAAATGTTAGTTTGTTGGTATAATGCTCATAAATTAATATAAACTGATAGTTGTCGGTATATGACTGGAATCCTTAATCTACTCATTACAAATTAAAACATACCTCATGAATAATAATTGATTATTGTACGTTATAAACATGGTATACTATTATTATAATAGTATTAGAGTATATGAGACAATTGGTACATAACATCAAAACCTTTTTTGATATAATGACGATGAAAATAATATCAAACTTATCCTGATTATTATTGACTTTGTAGGTTTCGATGTAATTGTAATACAACCGCTCAAGTTTTTACATTGGTAAAATATTTATAACTCATTTTTTTTTTTTTTGCTATTGTCATTATTTCCATCTTAAATTAATTTTCTTTTTAATCAAAAGGTTCTGAGAGATTTAACATTCTAACGATAACACTTAATTTTTGAAATTTACACTATAAAATTCAAATAAATATAGAAGTGAGAAAAAAAATAATAGTTAAAAATATTACCTTACTATAACAATAATAGCTCTATAATTTTACTAAACTTCTACAGATGCCATACTTTATAGCTTTCAATTATTTTTAATAGATAAAAGTTTAAATAATAATTTATTTAATTGTGGTCGTAAATTACAGAGTTTAAAGTTTAGGATTAATAATACATTTAACAGAATAAAAATAAATATTTGATTTTTTTAATTTTCGATTAAAAAACAAAGAAACACTTAACTCCTTACAGGATTTCTTATAGTACTTTGAATTGAAAAAGTTAAATTGCAAAAACTGATTATAATGGTCATAGTAATTATATTGTCTAAAAATATAAACGGTATGAACTTAAAACATAAACGGGACACTAACTATTATATTAGTATTATATACATTTTAATTTATTAATTGTATTTTTTATTATAACATTAATTAAGTCAAAGTTCAAAGGTTATATTAGAATACATATTTTTGTACATATTTGTTTAACCAATTAGAATATGAAATGAATAATACTTATATCGATATAGTAATATAACTTACCCACATAGCAACACCTGTATATCATACGATGTACTTTTAATATAAAAGTTGTTTAGTTGCTTTCTTTAACAAATATCATTATATAATGAAAAGTTTACTAAAACATTTTGGATGTAAATGAACCTTTTATAGTAAATATAAATGTTAGCAAACAATTCTTTTATAATTCTTTGTCATGTAAATGTATTCATCATTCAATAATAATGTTGGCCATTAAGTAATGTGAATCAAATTTTCTATCTAAATAAGTGTTCATGAGTGTATTAAAATAATATGAGATGATATCACTAAAAAATACTATAATCTAGATTATTTTCATATCTAGTTCGAGAAAAAATAACATTATGATAGAGAAAACATTTTTTTAAATTAATTAATTAAATTCCAAAAATAATATAAACATGGACCATACGACAAAAAAGAAAATAATATAAATAATATTTATTTTCGTTTTTCTCAGGATATTATATTATTTAAAATTTTTTTTTAAAAAAAAAAATAATACAGTAAATCATTAGCGGTGTACAATTTATCTAGGTAAAAAAAAAAATTATCTTTAAAGCGTGTAAAATGAATATCATGCTTACGTACCTTAACGTTATAAATCTCGTCGTGGTAAAGTCACTTACAATAAAAACAATAGGTAATCGATATTTTCGGTAACAATTTTCAGAAAAAATAACAAAATATTATTTTTACCCGTGTGTACTCAGTGAAAGTGTAAAATATTATGTAGAAAAGAACCATTAAAATGAATTTTGGGTGAAAATATAATTTGTAAAAGCATATGGAAATTGCACGTTACCTCTGCGTTGCGCGCAAGTAAACAAACGCACTGTTATTTAAACGAAATTGATCCCGTGAAAAACAAATCAATCCATTACGACCTTTGTTATACGTATCTTTGATTTTTTATAGGTCGTCTAAGTATCATAGATTCGATCAATTACAATTAAACAGCCATAATATAATACCTAGCTTTCGCTGATGTTCGTGGTATTATAATTTCAATTATACTATATGAATATATTTATACTGTAGTGTAATCGAGATCACATAACATGATAAACACGTAACAATAGTAAATATTACCCTAAGTAAAGTTTGTTACGACGTGAGTTACGACCTGATTTTGACACTATTAGATTATTTTTTAATAAATTCAATATTATTTGGTTTTGATATAATTATAATTTTTTTGGAAAATATTTTGTTATTTTATATTATAATAACTTTTTAAATAAATTATTTCAAAGGTGATGTATATTATTAAAAACGTATTTTACACACTTTTTCTGAAAATCGAATTATTATACAAAAAATTGAAAAACTTATAATTACTTGTATGTAATGTTCAATAGTTGCTTTGATATTAGACTTGTACATATACACCTAAAGATGAAAAAAAAATAATATTCTACTTATATTTCGAAACATGAAATTAAAAATAAACATTGCTGTTAAAAAAAATAATAATTTTAAAAACTATCGTACGACAAAAGTATACATTATTCATGAGATTTTTGTTGCATATGAATGGCTTGAAATAAAATAAAAACATTTTTATTTTTTTTAAATCGCATAAATTAACCGAAAAAACGAGCATTTAGCGTTAAAAACGCCTGTACATTACGTTGTGAGTTGGAAGAAAAATATCACTTATAACAGAAAATTAAGTTATTCATTAAGACCGTCGTAAATGAAAGATGCTATAGTTTTACAACCACCGACTTACTTCCGTATCAGAATTTATTATTGTTTATATTATACCAAAATACATTCGAGACCGTTACAAAAGCCCTAAAACAAGCACCACCTATTTTACGCGGTTCAATATCGTCACGTCGGTGAAAATGTACTCGCTGCTCTTACGTATCTTGGACGTGATACAGTTTGAGTTTGACCCCGCAACGCTTGTCAAACGGGTTTTCGCTCGAGATAATGAGTAATGTTGAAGTGTAGTTTGAAATTATAACATTAAGTTTATATCACGCATTGATTCATCCGGGTATAACAAATAATAGGGTTGAACATCATCGGTTGGTTTCGACGGGTAGGTAACGTATTAAGTTTGATTTCACAGTTTACTCTCTGAAAGTATCGCAAGACTAATGTTACGCCTTATAAATATATTTAACATTTGATATTATAATGTTGAAGTTACCTCTAAGTCATTGAGACTCTAGATTAAACACAAACTTTACTAATGGAGTCTCGTCCATGGGCGTTGGCGATGGTTACTGAATCTAAAAGGTAACGTACACTTTAGCATTTCGAATCTTATAACTGATTTGAGGTTATTTGCAATATGTTAGTATTAATTAAACTCGAAGCTTTATAGTTGATTGTTCCCCTTAAAACAATGATCATAAATTCCGATATAAAAAACATTGATTGACTATTTTATTATTATTATATTGTGTTAGGTATATTATTAATTATTAAATAATAGCATTTTTTTATTATTTTTATTATAAATTTTGTTGTTATACTACAGTCGGAATCACGATAATTTAGGCACGTGGATACAATTTTTTGGAAGCCCTATTGTAATCCAACTTTCATGACGTTTGGCTGTTTATTTGTGTATAATAAAATATAAATATATTTTCATAGTAAATTAATAATTTATTGAATTATTATTATTACAAAACCAATAATTATTATTTTGTATTTACAATAAAAATAATTTTCTTCTGCTACGATCTTAAGCAAACGTCTTCACAAACAACGATAAATTAAATTTTTAGCATGCTCATTGTCTATCGATATAATTGCAAGACAGTTAAGACGCGTTTGGGATATTATGTTTCCTAGATAATTTTTGATTGGTTTAATTTTGAGAATTGCTTTTCGGCACTTCCAACGGATCTGGTTATACTGCACTAATTTAAGTCGCATTTCATAATGATTGATTGAAAAGGGTAGTAGTCGAACTACACTCAAGTAAAAATCAAGTAGTGGTCAAATTGCACCCGGACTCAAAAAAAGTATTTCAACAAAGGTGTCATACATTTAAAGGAATTAAATGAAAACTCTTATTTCCTTTCCTATTGTACAGAAAAAAAAAATTATATAAAAATATAATATATGATATGTAATTTGAAAAATAATAATTTTTCGATGTAAATTAAGAGGTTTTTCGTGGTTATCAAAAGATAAATCAAAAGATAACTGGATCATTCATTTAGATATAGTTTTGAAAGACAACCATGATGGATATAACGCCATTTAACACCATCATTTACATATATTTCTTAGTAAAATGTAAAATTTTGAAACATAATTAAGTCATGGCCTCGTTCATTTTCAATAATTTTTAAATCGTTTGTATTTACGCAGCATGTACTTGTTGCAGTTTACATAGGTATACCTAGTACGCGGTATAAAATATAACTACATTTTTCCTGATATCTACTAGTCTCCGGTTAAGTTAAATTCTTTCGTTGATATTTGGCAATAATACCTATCTGGGTTATTTAAGTGTTATTTACGAAATTAATATAATTCTATTGAATACGTCATAGCGTTCGTAAACATTAGGTTCTTACTATTTTGAACGTTTATTAAGGAGATTTTTTTAAAGACTTGTATACTGGAAACATAACAGTTCTCCGATAAGTCCAACAACACGATTATAACCGTTTTTGCACTTGTACGTAAAAGTTCATAATGGAAACCTGCCTTCATTTTTTTTTTTTTTTTAAACGAGTGCAGTTCGATCACTACCTTTATTTTACCCATATGCAATATGACCATTACTTTTTTCAATCCATGCGATTCGATCCTTTTTTTTTTTAGCTAATAAGTGCAATTCGACCATCTCGCTTGCTACAGTAACCTACAGTACGCTACAATCGTATAACGTATTTTTCACATATTTTTAATAGTAGTCTAAATACCATGGTGTTGACTTCGGATAATCCGCGCAAGCGTTCAGTTATCACTAATCAGTGTATTTAGTGTTGTTTAAATATTCCCTGGTTTTATTTGCTCGACTGAAATGTTTTCAAATGGTACAGATTCTTATCCCTAGACCTCATTAACGACCAGGCCTGTGGTTCGATCATACGTGGTTCCACCTCTGATGACTGACCGTCGGAAAACTCGCTTAACGAAACCATGCACAAACACCCTGTATATACACTGATGCAATGGAGGAGATCACGATGGTCGTCATAGCTATGGTTTTTATTACGGTTTTTCGGTGGTAAACCAACCGTGCGCGCGCGCACGGGTGAAGCGGAAAAGCCGTACCAACAATTTTTTATCCTGAGGCAGAACTGAAGCAATGTACCTCCTAGGTTGTAGGGTTGTCACACTCACAGCTTTTAATATGTATAATACGATTCGGAAAAATCTGATTAATTGTAATTAGGTTTATAGCAAAACAAGAAATAACATTTCTTAAAATAAGTTAATTATTTTATATTTTTCTGCCTCCCAGTTTCAGGCGCTCAAGGCAATTGTCTCGCTTGCCTCAACCTAGTTACGGCTTTGGACCATGGAGACATCAGACGATGCGACCGTAAACCATCGACAACAGCTCCCGTGAACCCACCCCATGGCCCGACGTGCCGCGTAAAAGCAGTGGCGCACACAGGATTTTTTTCGGGGGTAGGTGGGTCAAGGGAAAAATATAACACATTTTACAATTAACAAAATTATGCAAATCCTTAATATATTTTGACATAAATAATAGCATTGATAATAGAATAGACTATTCTATAATCAATGATACTAGATATTCAATACTAGCTCTTCATATTTCAAACTTGTAAAATTTGTAAATTTTAATCTATACATCGGAGAAAATTTCGGGGGGGGGGTACAATCCCTTTACCCTCTCCTTCCTCTGTGTGCGCCACTGCGTAAAAGGAACACTGGTTGTTCACAAACACGCCGACATTTCCGCAAAGTCCGCTGCACAACATCAGCGCCAGTATCTGGCTCGTTTCGAACGAAATTTGACCGGTTACATCGACTTGGAAAAATTAAAGAAGGGTTTACTTTAAAGAAAAATAACGTCCTCAAGACTTGTTAAGTGTTAAAATTATAATGTAATAATAATAGGGGCACGTGGTAATATATATTTATATAAAGGCGAAGAGCGACGTCTCGGGGTCGACAATTTCGCGGAGGCGTGACTTTAACGATGCTTCGATGAAGTCGGAACTACATCGACGACTGAGATCATCGTACCGCCCGCCTGCCAACACCTAACTCATGGTCGTCACGACATTTAAAAATCAAACTGTTGGTCCAGCGACGACAGCGCATTAAAATAACTCGATTTACGTCCGACAAAAACCTTTTTAACTTTCGTAATTCTCGTTTCATTTCCAATCCTCGTTCTTGAGTCGTTTGTGTTATCTAGAAACGTTACACAAAGGGCCGCGTTAACATAATTTACATGACGGAGGTCGTTTTGATATCGCACATTAGTTTTAAACATATCGAGCAGTGTACTTGTGATTCGGCTGGGGGTTTCAAGACATATGTTTATTATTTTCATAAGTCTTAAGTGTTAAACCAAACCAAAGACGATTAACTGATACCGTGACATGTGCATCCTTAGTAAAAAATAACACAACAGCAACATACAGTGCCTTAAAAAACGGATGGATTTGAAAAAAACAAAAACAAACTTTATTCAAGCGGATTAATTTGTTTTTATATTTACAAGATTCTATAAAAAATGCAGCTAATAGCATAAACGTGATTTCTACAATCACTATTTGTCGGATTGTTGCTTTGAAAATCGTGACACCAACTGAAACTACATTGGTCTACCAAAAAAACGGTATCAGAACCATCCCTCTCCTCACCCGTCGTCGAGTAATAGCTGATTTGAATCCATCTGTTAACTGTGGAATGTGTCCAAATTTATACATTTGTACCAAAGATCCGTTTATTGTACCAAATAATATAGTTGGTATTATTTAAAAAAAAAAAAAAACTGTTTCTGAAGAAAAAGTGAGGTAAATGAGTCAAGGATTAAAGTTGAGGGATATGGAACAATTTTTATAAGTTGCATGTTCATTATGATAGTTACCACCGCGTTACCTACATCCTTACTACTTATAAGTTTGATAAAAAAATTAAATAATAGAACATTATAAATCCAATTAATTTCTTGCATGAATTTTAAACTGATTGGAATCTCTCATAATCGTAAAAAATTCAATAAAAATGAAACTAACGAAAAATTTTACAAAAATTGCTGTTTAATTTTTAAACTGTAGGTACTTGTCGAAAAACTAAAAAAAAAATTATATTCAATGGTAATTCGTTTCATTATATTTTTAATACATTCAACAATAATAGTACATTTAACTAAGATACGTTAATTTATAAAAGTTAAGTGATAAAATAATGAAATATAAAAATAAAATATTCTATTATGGATGGTATTTGCCTGCTAAAAGTTATAAACAATTGTCACTACGAAATAAAATAAATAACATGTATATACGATGTTTCTGATTCTTAGTATGAACTAAAAATATTTGGTTCACTCTTCCATTTCTGATAAAACAATTATTGTTGATTTCTGAAAATATATTGAATAATAGTTGAATCACATTAAATGTTATCATTTATATTTTTGGCATTGAACATCATTGCTCTAATAATTTGAACATTTGTATTAATGGAACAAATATTAGTTAGATTTTATATATTCAGCAAAGTTGATGGTCATTTATAAATAAATATTGTAGAAATAAATTGAGTTACACCATAATATTGATTCTTCGTTTCCCACCTCAGACGAAAATACGTTTTTTTTTTTTTTTATTTATTTTGCTATTGTTGATGAACATTACAATAATGCAGTTAAATTAAACATAAATACATTTTATCAGATCTAAAGAAAAGTGAACAAATAAATTAAATAAGGGAGCCAAAGGAATTGATGAAATTGATAATGAAATGAATAATAGGAATGGAGTGAACGTTAAAGAGAATATTAGAATTGAGAGTAATATAAAGATGGAAGATTAAGCAATTATTCAATGATGAAAATTAATATTTAGATTAGGGTTTTTTCTTTTATGCAATAGACCACAAATATGGATAGCTAATAACATTGGCGCCAATTTAATATTAATTGGGTAGTCATAATCAGGAATATATCAGTACTTCTGGTTCTAATACAGTGTCTATCAACTTATTTTATTCCACGCCCTTTTGCAGATTTTTAAAAATCTCATATCTTCTTACTCATTAATAAATGTAATTAATATTTTTAAAAATAATAACAATAATAAGAATTTAACAAAATCCAAATAGCGTGAATAGCCCAGTAATTATAATAATTGTTTTCAACACGTGACAACGGTCCAAAATAATGAATCGACTAATTTTTACTTTTATTTCATTGTCACTAGACAATCAAAGATTTGAATGTTCCATCGTCGGCGAAAGAACGAATAATCAAACGTCGCAGCGCTGCTGTTTGTAATAATTATTCACTACGTTTTCACTGACAATTATTGATCGTAATATGTTGTTCGAAGATATTCGGGAACGATTTTTTCTCACTGCCCACATCCCATATATTTTTATTTAATGAAAACGCAACACGTACCTAAACGGTGAAAAATAAATCTATACCCTGATAAGATTTATAGGATCATATATTTTATTTATACAAATATATATATGTTTGTATGTATGTATCACATCCTTTTTATTTTTATTCTTTGTCAGTAAATTCCATCAGAGACAATGAATAAACTCTATTAGTTTTTTTAACTAAGTTTCTACTCTTTTTTTCCTTTTTCCTCTGCTACAACTTCTACATACGTCTTACATATGTCTTCAAGTTCTTTTTTTTCTTTTTACAATCATAATACACTATTTACTTTTTATATTCCCAGTACTTATAGGTAATATATATATAAATATATTAGTGAGTCTCAACTTTTTTTATACTACGCCATCCTTATAGATATTTAAAAATCTTTAAAAAAAGAACTTTTTTTGAATATTCTACAAGTAAGTTCAATCGATATATGCAATAACTATTATTCATTTTTAATTTCTAATAATGAATTATATACTACATGATGATTCCAATGATTGCAATGATTTCCTAGTAAATTGCTCCTGATCCTTAGGTTGAGATTCACTAATACATAAATAAATTGTTTTTGAATCGACTTGTAAATCAGATGGCAGATTGTATACATATCAGCTATGACTTGGTATGTCCATTGTGATAATTTACATAATAAAAAAGATAATAAACTTGATTATAAACGTTGTACAAAGTTCCTGTGGCATGAAATCTCGAGTTTGTTCGCGTTATTATTAAAAACATTCACGATTATGTTTTTTAATGAAACACCACAGAAAAATAATGATTAATTTTTTATATTCTACGAGTGCTGTTAAGTTTCAGGGGAAAAAAAAAGAATGAGAAAAGCATAATCGTTGTTTTAGAATATATAATTCATGAGAGAGTAGGTGTATCATCCAAGATTAGTTGCTGCGTTTTAAAAGAATTTGACAGCTTCAACTTGGACTTTTTCCCATTAAACTTTAAAAGTTTTCAACGTGATATATTCACTACTATAGTCTACTTAATAATTTCCCGTATAATCATTAATTTATCTACAAATTCAGAGTAAAACAACGCACCAAGTAAACACGCTGTAAAAGACAACTAGACCGCGAATACAAGTATAATGTATGCAATTCCGTGTTTAAAAATATTACACTAAATTCGTTTCGCTTTTCTGCGGAATTTAAAAAAAAATTGTTTTTTTTTATAAACCGCATGATATATCTAGCGTAAGATTATATATAAGGTTGCCGTTTTATTTTTCCACTCTATCTACTCTTACCGAAAAAAAAACAATCTTGTGTATCGCCGTGGTGCGGAATATTATTAAAATATGAAAAAAAAAAAAAATAAAGAAATAAATTACTTTAATAGTTATAAACGAATTATCGATTTCAAATATTTATTTGAAAGTAAATTAACTTAAGTTATATTATTAATTAATTAATTTGTATTATAAACTCCAAAAGTAATTAAAAACTTACAACTGTTCAAGTATTTTTACAATAAATACTTTTCATATGCCAAAAATAGTATATAGGTATATTTATATTTATACATTTACTATATACATTATAATAAAATTTATGGAAATCAATTGTTTTGGTACATTTTTGAGCGATACAAAAAAACGTTTCCAGAATGTTAAAGTTCATCATTAAACTTATATTATATAAACAAATGAAAATTATTAAAAACTTTATGTTATATACACATGCATTAAGATATAAGTATATACGAACATGATAGGTTTGACAACTGTTTTCAGAGATTTTACGTATGTTTATTTCAAAACATTAATTAAATTGCTGTAATAAAAAATCGATGCGTGGTTAGAAGAAATATGTTTTCAAAAAAGACTATCTCATCATGAAACTCGATGTTGAATCAATCGTACAGGCAGCATGTTTTACCGCATTGGTTATTTTGTTTTGTTTTTAACACAAAATGCAATAGATTGGTTGTGCAATAAATATAATATTATAATTTACAATTTAGTAAACTTTTAAATTTTTCGTTCTAAATAATTTTATATTATAATTTCATAATATTTAAGTTTGACAAGTGTACTTACTGACATCGTGACAGCTCTGCAAACAAAATCTAGTAAGAATTTTTTCCATCGCCCGTTATTAAAAAGTTTATAATCACTACCCTGTTGGTATATAATTAGATTGCGGAACGTAATATTATGATATTTTTAATGAACGTTATTTTACTCCTGATAATGTAACGATCTCAACATTTGATCAATTAAAATTAATCGTGTTATTTAAGACGTAGTTTACAACTCCATGATTGTTCATAAATTTTCACCATGCCACCTTGTTTCACATAATAATACTTCCGTTTCCCAATCCTTACATTATGCAGTAATACGTTCCTTTAAGGTTATTAATATTAACTAATCTTAGTTAGTGTAGTCATGTATATTATTATAATCTGGGATTTTATGTTATTAGTCATGTAAAATAATTGTTTTCTAAACAATGACTTCGGTATAATAATGAATGTTATAACATACTTAAGGAATAACATTCAACTGCATTTTGTCAAAAACATCTTAACTAGACGTTTATAATAACATAAATAATTTAGCTTATATAAGATGATATTTTTTAAACAATTATATTTTATGATTCTGTCAAAGTATATTTTGAATACAATTACAAATTACAATTAAGTAAAAATACACATGCAATAATTATCATGCTGGAACGAGGTACCATCTAATCATCCCAAACCGTAACTTTGTGTGATATTTATCTATAATCTTTATCAAACATATTTCCTTGTTTAATTTTAATAAAGTTTATTATGCTAAAAATATTTACAAATTTATATATTATATTTAATATTTTATTAGATATGTATGTGTTATGCACGTATATAATTTGTAAACCTATTTGTATAATAAAGTAGATACTATGGTAAAATCACATTAGAAATAAATATAACCTTATGAATTATATAAAAGAATTTTCTAATCGAATTCGTCAAATTATTTATATGATGACTCAATTTTAATTTGTTACCCATGGTTACGCCTGAATATTTACTTATTTTATAATTAGTGTTAGCTAGTTCTGTAACAATATTAAAATTTATTTTGATTAAATTGATAGTAAGTTATTGTCAAACCAATTCTTACCATTTTTTAAAAGATTAGAATCGGAGAATAGGGAATAGATATCCTTATTAAATAAAAAAATAATAGTATCATTTGCATAACTAATAAATTTAGCATTAATATTCAGATTTAATAATCTATTAATATAAATAATAAACAATAGACGACAAACAACAATCCCTTAAAGCACGTTATGGGAAATTAATAATTTATTGCTGTATTCATTTTTGTAACTATTTATTTTAACTACTTTGTTACCCATTATTTGATAATTATAACTTCAATAAACTATAAATATTGCCTCAAATACCTGTTTGGTATAACTTTTTTAAAAGTAAATTATGGTTTACGTTATCAAAAACCTTTTTTATGTTTAAAAAAAAAATACTTTATGATTCGAATCTAGATTTTAATGTAGAAATTTGTTAAATAAAAGTAAAATTATCAATGGTCGATTTTCCAGGTGAAAAGCCAAATTGATTATTAGAAAAAAAAATCTTTTTTTACATGGGAACTATAACATTCTAGTTTTAATATATTTTTCAAACGTTTTGAAAATAGATAGTGATATTGAAATTAGACGATAATAGTAACAAATAAAATAATCGCCTGTTCTAAATAAAAGTATAACAATAGGAAATAAAAATAAAGCATTCATAATGATAAAAAATTAAATAATAAAATAAGATAATTATTTTGTATATTAAAAATGAGATTTTGAAGAAAAAGCCCAATAATTTAAATTTCCGTTAAATAATATAAATTAAAAGATATTGTCAAATTAAAAAGAAAAATGTATGATTTATTTTCAAATATAAATATTTTAATACTTTTTACAATTATTTAGGTTTTTATATATTTAAGTATTATGGTTTTATACGAGTCAAATATAATTAGTAAAAGGGAAATATTTCATCGACGTGTTTATTAAGTTATTTTCTAGTAGCAAATTGTAAGTAATAAGTAACAATAAGTAGCAAGTAGCAAAAAAATGTTAAAAAAAATTGTGTACATGATTCATCTATTCGTGCTTTCGGTTACCTGTTTAAAATTAACACTAAAAAATTTTAGTATTTTCACTATATAGGTGTCTTATAATATTGATTTAATGATATTATAAAATATTTTCTTGATATTATACATTTTAATTATGTTTTCGATGCAGGATAAGTTCATATTTATTATAAAATTTATAATACTGCATTACACGACATAAAGTAATTGCATGCATTCAAGTTAGACTAATTTTAATTATTTTTATCGTAATGTTGAACCGAAAACTAAATATTATATACCTACTTTAATTTTTTATTATTTATCCAATATTGTGTTTAAATATAATAAAACCACTTTTATTTAAAAGTGAATTGCCCACCGTTGCCAAAAGATATAGAATACTAGTCAATACACAATTACATTGGATCATTTGAATTTATAATACAAATAAACTTACAAAATTTATAGTAAAAATGGGTAAATTTAACAAACAATAACAAATATAATTTATGTATTTCACTACTCAACTATTTAAAAATACTATGTACTATTAATAAATTAATTACCTACGTAATTTATTATATTATTATATATTTTTATTAAAAATATCTCATTCATTTTGATACTTCGTAAAATAAAAAGAACTCTTATTCTATTGGCTATTTGTACGAGTTTTCAAGAATTTATTAAACAATGTAATGTATGTAGTTTTTAAAGTTAGTAATATATTACTGCTTTTTGATACTACCCTGTGGTGCTTATTTTAGTTTTTAATTTTAATTGTTAATTTTATTCGATGTATCGCTGTGATCAATATTAATTTACTTTTTAAAATATTTTATAAAACTGTTTAAGTTTAACATATTCAAGTATAATTTAATAATATTTAATGTAATATTTTTAAAGAAAACTATTTGTAAATGTTAATCGATAATATAGTAAATCAAATTACATATAGTAAGTATTAATTACGCATAAAAATCTATGGTGGTTACTTGAAAACCGCATTTTAGTAACAAACAATATATTTTCAAGGTGAGTAAATGTCATGAAGTGTAAGCCACAAAGTTTAATCATCATGTAACATAAACACGCCGAAAATAATTATTAATTTTATTCATCATATTTTTTTATTTAATTTAATTTTTTTATTCATGTGCATTAATAATGTTTATACATTCATGTATGGTTTCAATAATGGTTGTATAAAAAACGCGGTAATATTTTCAATTCACTCAATGAATTTGGAAATTAAAATTTTTCTATATTTTTTAAACAAATGTTGTCCACGAAAAAGGTGTAGTAAACAAAAAAAAATGTCTATAGTAAACTATTTGTTTTCTTCATTTTGTTTCAAACCGATCATTCTGATGCAATTGGATTCAATTTAATCAAGCAAAAAATAATCATTAGTTGAATACACTTTAATTTCCATAGTAAATTTTCAATAAAAATAAAAAAACAGTTAGTCGAACACATTTTCCGAGGTGCAATTCATTTCACTACTGAATATCCTTAGTCTTTTAAAAGATGTACTACTGAAATTCACTATAGTAATAATTATATTTTCAAATACGAGTGAAGTAAACCAGTAGGCACGAGTAGTCCAAATACTACAATAGTTTATTATCTCAGGTTGAACTCAACCATGGTGGTCGTTATTTTGTTTGTTACGTTACAGAAGTTTTTATATATAAATTAATTTCATTCTTTAAAGTAAAGAAAGTAACGATGGTGTATTAGTGACTTTTTCAGAGTGTCCAAGATAACATAAATAATATTTTACTTTTATAAATCTTTTGGTTACAGTAAAAATATAATTACTTAATGGGTCGTCTACACTTCTGTGTAAGTACGAGTTTTTTGAAACTCTCTTGGAGTACTTTAAAATATTAACACTTAATTTACAGCTATATTTTTAAATTAAAACAAAACAAAACTATGAACTAACATTTTCTTGTCGACACCATAGAAAGTATATCCTTCTTATTCCACCTATTTCCAAACGGCACGAACAAAATATTATACTGTTATTCATAGTGCTTAACACAATTTCACACTCCGATAAGTAAAACTGTCAAAAATATGTGTGATTCCAATCTTGTTATTACAGGTACCTATTACACACGAATTAAACGGAAACAAATTACCAAATTTAAATACTTCTTTTGGAACAAATTTACACTATTTATACTAGGCTTTTTGTTTAACGTCTCGGTTCAATGACCGCTATTATCTTCGCTCTGATGGTTTTGTTTTTATTGTAAAATGTATAGTATTTTGTTTCTATATACATGAGTGAAACGTATTTACTTATTTTAATTGATTGATATTTATTCGGATAATGATTACGAATTGTGTGCTGGAGAGTAAACAACATTTAATGTGATTGACATTTACGAATGTCTAAAATTTAACCTATTCCTCGTAATATATTACGGAACAATGGTTTACATGTACTTTTCTATGAATTAGCAAAAACATCTATCGCTGAAATCGATGACTTAATATGGAAAACATAAAATTTAAAAAAATAATTTAAAAGAATTTTCTTGAAGAGACATTTTTTACATGCTTATTTGAAAAAAAATTGGTAATTGCAAACAATCGATAGTAATAAAAATCTCTCAGGTGATATTTTAAGACTTTCAGTAAAGTAAATCCACTAAAATACGATAAAATAATTACATAAAAATAAAATGTTAATGTATAAAACAACAATACACATAATTAGAATATATTATTTCATTAAACCGTTTTATCAATTTTTTTTTTTTTTTTGATATCCATTAGTATATATTAGTTTAATACCATGGGCACCCATTGGGGGGGGAAGACAAGGCACTTTCTCCCCCTGGAAAAAATATTATTAATTTGTAGCTCATTAAATATTACCATAGTATTACCTTTTTACCGAGATAAATTATTTGTTGAAATCACTTTTAAGATATGAAATAAGTATGAAAATATACTCATTGTTATCATATATTAACATCATAGATAGGTCGTAGTCTGTTATCTATATACCTATACGTAAAATCATTTATCGCAGATAATTTGTGATAAATCCGTAAAGAATACAATATTGGTACTATAAATATTTCATTAGACAACATTGACTGCATTTTAGTCGTCCACTTTCTGTGTGACATTATATTTAGTGCCGACTGCTGAGTGTCATAAGTGATTATTCAATATTATTTTTTAAAATTTTCAATTTTTACTATGGATATTTGATTGTTTTTAATTAAAAAAAAAATTGATGAAGATAATGCATCTGCTGTGCTTGAACCACACACATCGAAAAATACAAGTGTTTCTGCTCAAGTAAAGTCAAACCTGGAATGTTCTACGTCAATAAATACGGTACCTACATTAACTATTAATTATATGCCAAATGATTGTGAGTCATATCCAGATTTAGGATTTTATATTAATAAATCAAATTTATCAGATGAACTTAAATATAAATTACTTACAAAACCATATGTTTCTTTTAATAATTATGATTTTAAGAATGACAGTATTGCACAAAAAAGGAATTTTAAAATAGAATGGCTTAAACAATATCGATGGTTAGTTTATTCTAGACATTTAAAAGGCGGCTTATGCAAACATTGTGTTGTTTTTCGTCTTGTCGTTAAAAGAGATTATTAGGAGCGTTTATTGCTAGTGAATTTACTAAGTATAAAGATTTTAATTTTCATGCAAAAAAATATATGCAATCTGATTGGCATTTAGATTCGGTTTTTCAATCAACAGATTTTTTAAAATTATGTTCCACAAAGAAAAAAGTGTTATAGATCAATTAAATACGGCTCAACACTTACAATTTGAACAAAATAAAAAAAAGCTAGTCCCGATTTTGTCATCAATAATATTTTGTTTGACACATGATTTAACAATTAGAGGCAAATTGAGCTGTTAGTGGAAATTTTCATGATCTTTTAAAATTTCATGTTAAATCTGGAGATATTGTTCTGTCTGAGCATTTATCAACATGTCATAGTAAAGCTAAATATACCTCCCATCGCATTCAAAATTATTTAATTTTATTGTGTGGAAATGTATTATGTGATTAAATTGTTCGAGAAGTAAATAGTAACTTAAGTTTTTCACTGTTAGCCAACGAAACTTCCGATATTGCTGGCATTGAACAACTTTCAATTAGTGTTCGTTATGTTAATAGTTCAAAAACTATAAGAGAAAAATTCATAGGATTTAGTGCACTATAAACATTAGATGCAATTGGTATAGCTACTTCTATTTTGACTTCTGTTGAAAAATACGGTTTGGATGTGAATAAACTTGTTGGCTAGGGTTTTGACGGGTGTTCAGTAATGGCTAGAAAGGAAAATGGAGTTCAGAAAGTAATTTGTCATAAATATTCTAAAGCAACATTTTTTACTGTGCTTCACATAGATTTAATCTGGTTGTAAATGATTTGAATACAGTGACAGAAATACAAAATACTGTAGGAGTAATTAAAGAGGTTATTCATTTTTTTCGTGAAAGTGTACTTCGTCGAAAATTGGTTACAAATATACCACTTTTTGATACTCGTTGGTCTGCGAAATATAAATCTAATCGCATTTTTCCTGAAAACTTTATTAATATTAAGTCAGTTTTAGACAAACTATCTCATAATATTGACTCAGATTTTAAAGTTAACACCACTACTCGCACAAAAGCACACCAACTATCATGGGCGACATCAACATCACAATTTATTATATCTTTAAATATTATATCCAAATACTCAGCTCAATTAGAACCAGTTACAAATAAACTGCAGGCAAAATTTATTGATTTATACTCGGTCCAAAATTATATTCAAAATTTATTAACTATATTTAATAATAATAGAGAACAATCGGATATCGTTTTTAATGATGTTTTTAATAATTCCGTATTTATGGCAGAAAAAATTGGCGTAGAAATTAAAATTCCACGTATTATATCCAAACAAAAAAATGGATCAAATTACAAAACCGATTCTATTGAACACTATTACAGACTTTCTATTTTCATTCCATACTTAGATTCACTAATATCATCTCTTTCACAACGATTTTCAAGTACAAATAATATAGCATTCTCAATAAGTCTACTGTATCCTATAAATATTAAAAAGTACACCATTAATGATTTCAAAGAAAAAATTATGCTGATTAGTGATTATTATGAAATTGAAAATATGATAGAAGAATCTACTATTTGGTATCAGTATTGGATTGATAAAAATTTAATTGACTCCCAGTGTGTTGAAATTTCGTTTGTTGATTTATTGGCTCATTGCGAATATTATCCTGCAATTTTTCAAATACTTAATATTTTTGTATCACTGCCTCCGACAACGTGCACAATAGAAAGATCGTTCAGTACATTAAAACGAGTAAAAACGTGGCTTTGCTCAACTACAGAAGAAGATCGTTTAAATGGATTGTGTATGATGAGCCTTCATCGTGAAAGAGTTAACGCAAACAAGGATACATTAATTCAGGATGTCATTAATATTTTTGGAATAAAATGAAGAAATTTGCAGTTCTTATATACTGATACCGAATAATATATTTAATTATATTATTTAATTTCTATTTTTTTATATACTTAATAAAATTATTATTTATTTATTTATTCGTATAGCAATTATTATTAATACACTATATATATATATATATATATATATATATATATACATATAAAAATATAACATGCATGTATACATTTATATGTGAAAAATAACATTAAATCTTTATTATCTTACATTCGATTTTTTTTTTTTTTTTCCCCCCCCCCCCCCTAAATTGTTACTTATGGGCGCCCATGTTTAATACTAGTATCTGGTATGAGAAAACATAAAGTTTGAATATTTTCAGTTATGTGTAATAATTTATGTTTAGATCATTGACATAACATGATGCTTGATCACTTTTTACACTAACTTGAAATCTTCATTGAAATAACTTTCTATTTTTTCTTAATTATAACTAAATTACATTACTTTTGAGTTTAAGATCATCAAATCTGTTTTTAAATTGAATTATTTAAAACAGTTTCAACATCACAAAGACTACTATTCATGCTTACAAGTTAATGATTGAAAAATTATTTAATGTTTGAAAAATCCATAAATGTATAATAATAATGTATATAATGTATAATATAATACACAAGTTTCCAGTATATATCTGTTCCATAGATTATAAGCTTTTATGGCAAATCGAAATATTCAATTTTTCGTGTAGTTCTGCGTATATTTTTCTATGGCACAGATTATTTTGCAATATAGTATATCCACTTAGTTGGAGGTGGTAAGGGGTACTGTAGCAAGCAATATAATATTTACAGCTCAAAAAAAGCATATTCAACATAGTTTTAAATAAACCTAAAACATATTCCATTATTAATTTTTATGAAAAATTCAAAATTTTTACTTTACAGCAACTATTTTACATATATTGAACTTAATTAAATTCAAACAAAAATATCAAATATATTTATACTTATTGTATCTTTCCAGACCACTTTCACGCTCAAAAATGAATATTAAAAACAAAACATTAATTTATAAACCGTTACTCAAACCATTATAGACGTACGGCATTCAATTATAGGGAACCGAAAAACTTTCCAATACCAAAAAAATGCAAGCTATCTGCCTAATCAAACTTTATCCCTATACTCTTTCTTTCCTTATCGTTTTAGGTTATTACAGTTGACAACGTTTCTCGACGAGTTGCGTACATATACGATGTAACATTACATATTATTCTATGGCCGTTCTATTCCATGATTCTCATAAAAATACGTAAGATTAATTCTAAGAGATTGAAGGAAGACTTTGAATAATGTTATTTTGCATTGTTTACGATGTTCTTTTTAACGTGTGCGTCTCGTCTGGAGTTGGTGAAGTAATGCTGAAATATAATTTACACCAAACATTGAAGTTATACATTGTCGTGCGTTCGCGTCAATTAGGCTCGGGTAGGTTCGGCAATGGCCTCAGACACGTAATGTTTTCGTCACGCGCTACCACGACTGTGGTGCAACTGCAACATTATAATACAATTGATAACCGTTTAAGAAGTAATTGCGAATCAGGTAATTCACGGATAGTGCGTACCAGTGGTGTAGACAATTTTTTTTCTGGGGGGGGGGGGGTTTAAGAGTCAATTCATAATATTTTAAGTATATCTTAATACGAGGTCCTATATAATGATATTACATTTAAAATGGTATTATTCTTATGTCTCGTATTTTTTGAAAATTGTTTTGTTACTTAATTTTTAATATATTTTTAGTATATACCTAATCATAGTAAAATGAAAATATAATTTTACTATAATATGTAAATATAGATAATAACTAAATATCATTAAAAAAAAAAAAATCTGGGGGGAAACCCTCTCCTGGTAACTAGGCCACCGGTGCGAACGTACACGTGTGCGTACTTGTTTGTCTGTGAATATAGTTCTAATGGACCGATGTTGTATCCGACGGTGGAGGTCGAGTCCATAGCACCACGGCGTACGGAAAGAACAATTTTTCGGGATCATGCGGAACGGGTGGGTGACGACAGCCGTGGATTTATGTTGGCCAATGAATATATTTCACACGGACCGGCTATTAATATAAGCCGAAGGAATCCGCAACAGCAGTACGCACATAATATTATCGTTGTATACACCAGGTACAGCTTCAAGGGGGGACCACTGAAGCCATGAACTCCCCCAGGCTATTAAAAAATTAAAATTTTTAATATATTTTTGTTCTGGTTAACTGTAAAATTCCGGTTCGGGGAAATCAATCCTTTTCACCCCTCTACTCGCCAGGCCTGCTTAGTAGTACTACCTAGGCTAAAACACGCAAACACATACACGCACACGTTTACTCTGATAACTTCTATCACTGTCGAACCGTAGGACGGTTATGACAGTTTCTATGATCAATTAGTAACGATATACTCGTATGGTATTCCAATTGAATAAGTGTTGGACGCTTTAATGGGAAATGTATTAATTATTTTCAGATTCAGGCATATCTTGTGATTTGTGTTTTGAAGAGTTAGATTTTATCATAATATTGACTTTTTATTGTTGTGCCAATTTCGTATTGTATTTTTATGACAGCAAATGTAAGTTTACTGGAATTTTTATTAAATAAAACATATTTTTGTGCAATTGTGTTAATATTACGAATTTAGATGATAGACTCTCATTCATCATAAATATATATTATTCATCTAGCATTTAAAATTTATTGAGACATTTACAAAAAAAAATGTATTATTTAATGAGACAGAAATTTAACAATGTACATGAAAACGTATATTGTATTATTGTTTAACTTTGACCAAATATTCAAAATGTATTTCGACTGCGATGAATTGCACTCATAGTGGATTTTTTGCAATCTCAATATAACACGTGATTTCAACTTATATCTCTGCAAATGTTTATTTTAATATTTTAAACTTTTGAATTTATCATCAATCAAGCCTATTTAAATAAATGTATAAATACCAATAGTGTAAATAGCTAAAACCCCTTTTTATTTTTTTATGAAACCGGGTCATGTTTACCTAATAATTTAAGTTATATCGGTGCAAAATATGAAAATAAAAAAGCAGTTATCTTATAACAGATTCCAACATTACCCTGTACTGTAGAGCCCATTATATTTCCAAATAAATAAACGAAAATAACAATAACGTGAGTCAGTGGCGTAACTGGGGAAAAAACTAGGGGGGCTATATAATATATTTATTATTACCAAAACCCTGACACCCCTTCCCCTCATCAATTAAAACATATTTTTATTGTATGTATTTTATACAGTATATCTAATTGTTTGATTTTACATAAGTCTTAACTCATTTTGTGGTTTAGATAAACATAAATTGTAGGTAGCAGGTACTAGGTACCAATATTGTTAAATAATATCCATAAGAGTTCATTAATAAAAGGTGCTGTTTGTACTGTTGGATTATCTGGAGGGGGGAAAATTATACCTTTATCTCTCAAAAAGTTGTCAGGGGGCACTTGCCCCCCTCCACAATCACGTCACTGACATGAGTGAATAGAAATTCCTAATATTATACAATAATTATTTAAATTTCTAATGTAAATATGTAATTTTTTATAAAAATCGTATACAGTTGAATTGTAATAATTAAACAAACATATCTATTTTAAGCAAAAAAAAAAAATTCCTATTATATAACATCAGAAATTTGGTCATAGATTGTAGAAGTACACTAAAAAATATTTCATTTTACATTTTGTATTTGATTTTTTTTTCGTGAAAATCTTTTGTCAGAAACAAATTAGTTTGAAAATGTATTTTTAGATTCCGTACGGAATGATGGAATCTATTGGTTTTACAATGATGTTTTTTTTTATTTTTTTTTTTTGTTTCTGTCATCACGGGCAGTGAAAATGCTACGATTTTCTTAAACAGCAACTTTTCTGAAAGGAAAGTGAATGTAGATGGTATTGTGGCAAGTCAAAAATTAAACTTTTTCAATACTTTTTAAAAGCATCGAAAAAACTATAAAAAAATTACGAAAAAACGTGAATTTTTACGCAAAACCACATTTTGGCTAACTACGTTTTTTTTTTTTTTAAATGCTCTAACTCAAAAACGAAAAAGCATATACTTGAAATTTTTACCAAATATTTAAATTAGCGTTTTCTACACAGGGTGATGTTTTCGAAGTATTTTGAAATTTTTTGACTTATTTATAGACAACTTAAATTTTCAATTTTTCTAAGTTTTTTTTTTAAATATCTATAAAAAAAATTTGGCTTTCCAAAAACTCTTGAAAATTTAATATAAGGTTCATTATAAGTTATATTTACTGCAACTAAAAAAAATTGGAAATCCTTTCACACAAATTTTTTTTATAAGCCCATAAAGTCCAAATTTGTATAAAATGTGTCAAATCAGAATAATTTGCAAATTATTTTGTAGATAAAAATTCATAAAATTTATTCTATTTATACTTAATGTTCAAAATTTTGACACTAGGTTATCCATAAGTTATTCATCAAAAAACTATAAAAAAATGTTTACCGGATTTTAAGAATAAAATTCTATGACCGTTTGAAATTTAAATTCTTACAAAATTGCATAAAATAACGGTTTATCCTCAAACGATTTTAAGTATTTATTATAATTCAAAAAGTATAAGTCACAGTTACTTGGAATTTTTTCCAGTTGTTAAGATTGGCATTTTCTTTAAACGTATTTTTTTCAAAATATTATATTATTTTTAATCAACTTTTTTAGGCATTTAAAATATTCGATTTTTCTTAATGAAATAAGAAGAGTCGTTTTGATTCATTTTTTGTTAATTAAATATAGTTATATAGGATATTTATATAGAAATTATATCCAAATAGAAAATTTTTGGAAGACTGTTTTCTATATATAAGATTATTATAATATAATAATAATAATAATAATAATAATACATAATAATATTATATATATATATATATATAACAAATCATCTCCGTTCAAAATCGTTATTCGTATACAATGATACCAGTGTTAGGCAAATTGTAATCTGATTATTGATTAATAACTACGATTAAGTTCTATAATCGTTAATCGCTATGAAAATTAATGTAATCGTTAATCACAATTAAAAATAATTTCAAATTATTATAGTAATAATTTAATCATCTTATTGATTACGATTACAAAATGTATTCATATGTGATCAGAATTAATCTTTATTATTTTTTCTATAATTATTGTATTTTATATCTAGTTTAAGAAAAAAAAAATTAATTACAAAATTACATAAATACAATCATGGGACTTTGTGTTGTATTTTTATATAAAAAAATAAATACCTTCTAACACGTGTCAGATAAGATAAAAGAAATACCCAATTAATGGACTATATATATATATAATAAATTCCTGGTTCTAGGACTTAAGTTGAAAGATTGGAAATTCATACTATTTAAAGTCTAAAGAAATATAATATAAATAAAATCAGTAATTACGATTAACGATTACAAATGCAATCGCCATTACTGATTACTTTAAAAAATGATTAAACGATTAATAACTAATGTAATTTAATAAATTAATCGTAATCGATTACGTTTAACACTGAATGATACCTATCATTGCATTCAAATTTAACAAATCCATTGTAATGACTTATCCTATAAACGAGGTGTACTCCACCCCCTACTGGACAGCAGAGCGAAGCCAATCCAGTTATTTTTTATGTTTTTTTCTTTTATTTTGATATCAGACTCTATTGATTTATATTTTTAAAATTCCAAGAATTTCAATACACTTCATGGCTCTGAACGTTGAATGATCTAAATTTAATTTTTTTCATAACTAATTTTATTGTTTTCCTCGGTTAAATAAAAATAATTTAATAATAATTTCAGTATAAATTCAAATGACTTAAACATTTGTCTATGTAAAATAATAAATAAATATGTTATGTCTACATTAAAGTGTTTATGTAATCAAATAAACTTACAACTTATAGAAAACAATATAAGACTTGTGATAAATTAAACAAGGATTCGATTTTAAGCTTTTAACTATTTCCTGGATAATATTGTTTATTAATTCATGTACAATAATTTTAACTTTTGCCATGCATATACCGTTCTTGAGAATATTAAATTCCTCTTAAAATAATAATTCCGTAACACACGACTGTCTAATACTTACATATTACAGATATTTATATATTTCTCCTGTTTAGCCTTCGTGTTAAAGCATGAGCGTGTTCAGACTTTGGTGGCCGAGGGGGCACAACAAATTTTTAAATAATGACACTAGACTTGACTTTCACTTGAAAGATGCACAGACCGAGTTGTTACTGGATTTAACATTGTTTAGACTATCTACTCCGACCAATATTTTTTTTTTATCAACAACTTTAACTGTGGTAGTTAAGACCTTAAGACCTTGATCACAACCATCATGCAAATACTCAAGAGACCTATTTTTTAAGGAAAGACACAATAATATAACATATAATAACAATAATTTTATTAATATTATTAATAACAAAATAGAAAAAAAAAACAGCTCAACGATCGGGCATTGGCCGACAGTTGGCGCACATGAAACCGGGACGCGGCACCGGCCGATAGGTCGGCGGGAGGACGTGCGGCGCCCACCCGTAGCCCAGCGAGTCGTCATAGCCGCAGTGTTGGTGGACGTCGGCGGACACGTGGCTGCCGGAACCGTCCACCGGGTACGGTGGCGGATATCCGCGTACCGTCGTCGCCGTCTGCGACCGTCCGCGGTGCGCGTCGCACGAAACGTGTATATCGTGACCGGGCGGCCACGGACACCGGCCGCGGACGTTAGACGGACAGAAAAAGGCCGATCCGAAATCCTCGTGACGAGCACCGTCAAACGGACGAATCTCGGTCGTGCCGGCGCTCACGTCCAACGGTGCCATCGTCTCGTCGTCGACTTCGGTATCGCTCCCGCTGCCGTTCAGGTACAACGGCGCCACCGTCTCGTCGCCGTCGACCTCGCTCCCGCTGCTGTCCGAGTCGCAAGATTCCGCCGTCACTTCACCGTACTCGTCCTCGCTCCCGCTGCTGTCCGAGTCGCAAGATTCCG